>NC_046969.1:27513871-27551371 GCF_009769545.1 Cyclopterus lumpus | reverse complement strand
CATCAGCGAGCTCTCTTTACCAAGTGTCCTCCTTTGTCCACCATAACAACCTTCTGGAGTATCCTCTCTCCTCTGTCCTTATCCTTCACACTCATCTTTAGTACACAACACCCTGTAGGTCCATGATACACAACATCCTGTAGGTCCATGATACACAACACCCTGTAGGTCCATGATACACAACATCCTGTAGGTCCATGATACACAACATCCTGTAGGTCCATGCTACACAACATCCTGTAGGTCCATGATACACAACATCCTGTAGGTCCATGATACACAACATCCTGTAGGTCCATGCTACACAACATCCTGTAGGTCCATGCTACACAACATCCTGTAGGTCCATGATACACAACATCCTGTAGGTCCATGATACACAACACCCTGTAGGTCCATGATACACAACATCATGTAGGTCCATGATGCACAACACCCTGTAGGTCCATGATGCACAACACCCTGTAGGTCCATGATACACAACATCCTGTAGGTCCATGCTACACAACATCCTGTAGGTCCATGCTACACAACATCCTGTAGGTCCATGCTACACAACATCCTGTAGGTCCATGATACACAACATCCTGTAGGTCCATGCTACACAACATCCTGTAGGTCCATGATACACAACACCCTGTAGGTCCACGATACACAACATCCTGTAGGTCCATGATACACAACATCCTGTAGGTCCATGATACACAACATCCTGTAGGTCCACGATACACAACATCCTGTAGGTCCATGATACACAACATCCTGTAGGTCCATGATACACAACATCCTGTAGGTCCATGATACACAACATCCTGTAGGTCCATGCTACACAACATCCTGTAGGTTCATGATACACAACATCCTGTAGGTCCATGCTACACAACACCCTGTAGGTCCATGATACACAACATCCTGTAGGTCCACGATACACAACATCCTGTAGGTCCATGATACACAACACCCTGTAGGTCCACGCTACACAACATCCTGTAGGTCCATGCTACACAACATCCTGTAGGTCCATGATACACAACACCCTGTAGGTCCACGCTACACAACATCATGTAGGTCCATGCTACACAACATCCTGTAGGTCCATGATACACAACATCATGTAGGTCCATGATACACAACATCCTGTAGGTCCATGATACACAACATCATGTAGGTCCATGCTACACAACACCCTGTAGGTCCATGATACACAACATCCTGTAGGTCCACGATACACAACATCCTGTAGGTCCACGATACACAACATCCTGTAGGTCCATGATACACAACATCCTGTAGGTCCATGATACACAACATCCTGTAGGTCCACGATACACAACATCCTGTAGGTCCATGATACACAACATCCTGTAGGTCCATGATACACAACATCCTGTAGGTCCATGATACACAACATCCTGTAGGTCCATGATACACAACATCCTGTAGGTCCATGATACACAACATCCTGTAGGTCCATGATACACAACATCCTGTAGGTCCATGATACACAACATCATGTAGGTCCATGCTACACAACACCCTGTAGGTCCATGATACACAACATCCTGTAGGTCCACGATACACAACATCCTGTAGGTCCACGATACACAACATCCTGTAGGTCCATGCTACACAACATCCTGTAGGTCCATGATACACAACATCCTGTAGGTCCACGATACACAACATCCTGTAGGTCCATGATACACAACATCCTGTAGGTCCACGATACACAACACCCTGTAGGTCCATGATACACAACATCCTGTAGGTTCATGATACACAACATCCTGTAGGTCCATGCTACACAACACCCTGTAGGTCCATGATACACAACATCCTGTAGGTCCATGATACACAACACCCTGTAGGTCCATGATACACAACATCATGTAGGTCCATGATACACAACATCCTGTAGGTTCATGATACACAACATCCTGTAGGTCCATGCTACACAACACCCTGTAGGTCCATGATACACAACATCCTGTAGGTCCATGCTACACAACATCCTGTAGGTCCATGCTACACAACACCCTGTAGGTCCATGATACACAACATCCTGTAGGTCCATGATACACAACATCATGTAGGTCCATGATACACAACACCCTGTAGGTCCATGATACACAACATCCTGTAGGTCCATGATACACAACACCCTGTAGGTCCATGCTACACAACACCCTGTAGGTCCATGATACACAACATCCTGTAGGTCCATGATACACAACACCCCGTAGATGATGATGATGGCGATGATGGTGGTGATGGCGATGATGGTGATTGGTGATGATGATGTGATGATGGTGGTGGTGATGATGATGGTTATGAAGATGGTTATGATGGTGATGATGATGATGATGATGATGATGATGATTACACTCAGAACAACAAGAATCAAGCAAGTACAACTTCTTCACTATCAGTAAGAGACATTTAAGTGCTACTAAAGTGTTAAACTACAAAGTGCTATCAGTAAGAGACATTTAAGTGCTACTACGGCGCTACCTTCCCTATTCAAGGTATATTCGAAAAATATGTGTTTTTAGTTTGTAGAGACTTCCTGATGTCAATGGGAGTACCATATTACCCCACTAGAGAGCTGCTCACTAAATGCGGGGCTACTTGTGGTTCCTAGAGTCCTAAAAAGTAGGATGGGAGCCAGAGCCTTCAGTTATCAAGCTCCTCTTTTATGGAACCAGCTTCCACTTTCAGTCCTGGAGGCAGACACAGTCACCTCATTCAAGAATAGACTTAAGACTTTCCTCTTTAATAGTGCTTATAGTTAGGGCTGAATCAGGTTTGCCCAAACACCACATCCTGAGTTGGGAGAACATCATTAAATTCACTGATGTGTGTCTGGTTTTTAACATTTTAAATGGTATGGCTCCGCCCCCGCTTAGTGAATTAGTTAAACAAAGCAGTGAAAGCAGCAGACTCACTAGATCTGACTAGAGGTGATTGTGTCATTTCATATAGGTCGAGCTCGTTAACCAATCTACATTCTCAGTGAAGGCAGGTCACTCGATGCTCTGCCACCACACATACGTGCACACAACACGTACAACACGTTCAAGCAGAACCTGAAGGAATGGCTTGTTTCCAATCAGGTGTGCAGTCATTGATGTGCTGTCTGTCCTGATGCTTGTTTCTCCTATATGTGCATTTGTTTTTTATGTGTATGTTGTATTGTAGCTGGGTTTGTTCTGCCTGATGCTGCAGCCCGTTATGTCTCTGGTCTATTGTTGTGCCCTTTCTTTTTGCTGTGTATTGGTTTTGTTTATATGTTGTTGTCAGTGTGTCTATGAATTTTATTTCCATTTTATTTTGTTATTTTAGGCTGCCTTACAAACATCTGGCCAGGGACAGCAGATGGAAATTAGCCTCTCTGGCTCACTTACAGTCCTACTGTTGATTAGTGTGCATTGTCCCTGCAAAATAAATGAATAAAAAAAAAAAAAGAGGCTCAGCGTGGTATCAGCTGGGCGGTATTGTGGACCAATGAGGCGGCAGCGTGGCATCAGCTGGGCGGTATTGTGGACCAATGAGGCGGCAGCGTGGCATCAGCTGGGCGGTATTGTGGACCAATGAGGCGGCAGCGTGGCATCAGCTGGGCGGTATTGTAGACCAATGAGGCGGCAGCGTGGCATCAGCTGGGCGGTATTGTGGACCAATGAGGCGGCAGCGTGGCATCAGCTGGGCGGTAATGTGGACCAATAAGGCGGCAGCGTGGCATCAGCTGGGCGGTATTGTGGACCAATGAGGCGGCAGCGTGGCATCAGCTGGGCGGCATCCTGTCTGAGCCTCCCTCACTTCTTTTTATATTT
Organism: Cyclopterus lumpus; assembly: GCF_009769545.1. NCBI lineage: Eukaryota > Metazoa > Chordata > Actinopteri > Perciformes > Cyclopteridae > Cyclopterus > Cyclopterus lumpus. The sequence goes on along the minus strand of NC_046969.1, from coordinate 27,547,541 downwards.
TCTTCTTCTCGTGTCTCAGCACTTCAACATGCACTCTGCTCCTCATGCATTTTAATGTCTGACCCACATTCATCCACTAACACAAACACAGAGGCATCTTTGAAGTCCTGTCTGGAGCTCGAGGAGGAGGTCAGATCAGGAGACGAGCAGAGCGTCGCTGCAACAACAGATCTCTGAAGATTGTAGTTCAATGGATGCATGTTTAGCTTAGCATGTGGTTAGGGTTAGAATAATATATTAAAGCTGCAAGCAGCGATGGGCGGGTCCTCGTTCCGCCTTCACGTCGGGGGTGCCGGCCGGACGCCGGCCCAAGCGGCCCGGGAGCGTCTGCGACCGTCGGAGTGAGCGTCTGCGAGTTTGACGGTTTTTCCTGCAGGGAGCGATGCTGGAAATTATACTGTACTGCAAACAGTCCACCACTTGCTGTATCCGCCGTATGGCCAGAGACAACATGCATCAACATAATACATTTAAAGGGGATCTGATAAATTCCCTTCCTCACGAGTTCAGTAATGTATAGTGGCATGAAATACACAAGAATTAAAATCACAAAATCAAAATGGCTGACTTGCGGTATCGTTTAGAGCATGGTCCCAAGAGACTTTCTTTTCCGTTTACATGTTTTACATATGCCTACCAAGTTTCATTAATGTAGGTGAAGCGTAGCGCCGGGGCTGCTTAAATTAATGTTTGTAGGGGGCGCTATCGAGCCATATTGCCATTCCGAAGCATAAAAATCGTATCGGGTAACTACATCTTTGACTTTAAACGTGTGTGCTAAGTTTAGTTACGTTTCGAGCATGTTACATTGGTTTATTCGGTCACGGCGAAGGATCAGACCTCACGGATCAAAGTTCGCCGATGCTCCGACTCGCCGTCATTCAACGAGTCCATACAATCTTCACAGCGAAGCATTATCAAGGTCTTAAGTCTATTCTAAAAACACTCTGAGAGGGATCTGATTAATCTGTGAGGAGAAGGGTCTGAAAGTAGAAAACATGTAACCTACTGTTTCCACTAGGTGGCGCTATGACTAAAATGCAAAATTACCATATAGATGTCTTCAGGGGCAGTGTGTCATGACACATGAGAAATATGGAGCAGATTACATAATGTATGGCCGAGTTAAAAAAACTTCCATTGTCATGGCGAATGGTATTTTTGCCGTCGCGCCCTACGCACATAGTTTTATATTTTTAAAATCCTTTGATAACTTTTGACTACTAAGGTCTCAAGATCACACTGCCCGACTTAGGAATGAATCGGGTTTAAGCTCTAGGAGGAGTACACTGTTTTACAACTCCCCAAAGCGTGAGGAAAAGTTTAAAAATGTGCCACTAGGTGGCGCTATGACGTGAATTCAAAATTATTATATGGATGTCTTCAGGGTCAGTATGTAATGCCATATGAATATTTTGGAGCAGATTAGATTATGTATGGTTGAGTTATAACAACTTACATTTTTTTGCAAAATGGCGTTGCTTTGAAATAGAACCCTACTCGCATAGTTTTGAAATTTTAAAATTCTTTGATAACTTTTCATGGCCAATGTCTCTGGAACACATAGCCAGATTTTGAAATGAATCGGGTTTAAGCTCTAGGAGGAGTTCGCAGTTTTGCGACGTCCAAAATAGTGAAAAAATGCCAAAAAAGGCTAAAAATGGCGATATTTAGCAATTTACTGTAGCGCCCCCTAATCTTCAAATATTATGAAAAAAATAGGGAACGTTAAGGGACTCAATGTGGACACATGCTAGCAATTTGGAATGGATAGGCCAAGTCATTTGGAAGTTAGGTGTCTCTAAATATGAGGCTGCACCCCTTAAAAGCTAATTGGCCCATATCTTCTGAACGCAATGAGATATCAACAATCTTTTCACAACATTTGATGACATTGAACCAATAATGTACCACAGAAATTTTCGTAAAGATCAGACCAAGCGTTTAGCATAAAATGGGAAAAACGTGTTTTTTACTAAATTCAAAATGGCGGAAAATCTAATTAGGCGCATTTTATGGCCACCATTGACTTTTTTGTAGAGGAGGTCCAAGTGGACATGTGTACCAAATTTCAAGTCAATCGGTCATTGTTAGCAAAAACCGTGGGCTTTTTGACACAAGGGGGCGCTACAGAGAAAATTATTCGTACTAAAATGCGAGACCTCCAAATTATCAAATTTTTCGCCAGGCCTGATATGCATGTGAAATTTAAGAACGTTTGGGATATGATAAAGGCCCCAAAAACGACTTCGTTGCTAGAGAATAATAATAATCATTCGAAAAACAATAGGTTCCTCTACGACGAAGTCGTCACGAGGACCCTAATAAAAGGTTTGTGTGTGTGTGCGTGTGTTCCTGTTGAGAAATATTATTAGAATAAATAAGTGAAGATGTGAGAATGTTTTTATTATTTAATTGACATTACAATTTATTTATGGCACATTAAATGTTACATTTTAAACATAGAGACGAGTGAAACCTGGTCCCATGAGGGACCCGGAGCTCCACGTGAACTCCCATTTCACTGAGGCCCACCGGACCCTTTTTGGGGACCAGCAGACTCCTTGTTGGGGACCAGCAGGCTCCTTGTTGGGGACCAGCAGGCTCCTTGTTGGGTACCAGTAAGCTCCTTGTTGGGGACCGGCAGGCTCCTTGTTGGGGTCCAGCAGGCTGTTGTGCATCATGGACCTACAGGGTGTTGTGCATCATGGACCTACAGGATGTTGTGTATTATAGACCTACAGGGTGTTGTGCAGCATGGACCTACGGGGAGTTGTGCATCATGGACCTACGGGGAGTTGTGCATCATGGACCTACGGGGTGTTGTGCATCATGGACCTACAGGGTGTTGTGCACCATGGACCTATATGATGTTGTGTACCATGGACCTATAGGGTGTTGTGCATCATGGACCTACAGGGTGTTGTGCACCATGGACCTATATGATGTTGTGTACCATGGACCTATAGGGTGTTGTGCATCATGGACCTACAGGGTGTTGTGCACCATGGACCTATATGATGTTGTGTACCATGGACCTATAGGGTGTTGTGCATCATGGACCTACAGGCTCCTTGTTGGGTACCAGCAGGCGCCTTGTTTGGGAACAGCAGGCTCCTTGTTTGGGAACAGCAGGCTCCTTGTTTGGGAACAGCAGGCTCCTTGTTTGGGACCAGCAGGCTCGTTGTTGGGTACCAGTAGGCTCCTTGTTGGGTACTAGTAGGCTTCTTGTTGGGGACCGGCAGGCTCCTTGTTGGGGTCCAGCAGGCTCCTTGTTGGGTACAAGCAGGCTTGTTGTTGGGTACCAGCAGGCTCCTTGTTGGGTACTAGTAGGCTTCTTGTTGGGGACCAGCAGGCTCATTGTTGGGGACCAGAAGGCTTCTTGTTGGGTACAAGCAGGCTCCTTGTTGGGGACGAGCAGGCTTATTGTTGGGGACGAGCAGGCTCATTGTTGGGTACAAGCAGGCTCCTTGTTGGGTACCAGCAGGCTCCTTGTTGGATACTAGTAGGCTTCTTATTTGGGACCAGCAGGCTCATTGTTGAGGATCAGAATACTTCTTATTGGGTACAAGCAGGATCCTTGTTGGATACCATATGGCTCATTGTTGGGGACCAGAATGCTCCTTATTGGGGACCAGCATGTTCCTTGTTGGGGACCAGCATGCTCCTGGTTGGGGACCAGCATGTTCCTTGTTGGAGACCAGCATGCTCCTTGTTGGGTACCAGCAGGCTCATTGTTGGGGACCAGAATGCTTCTTGTTGGGGACCGGCAGGCTCCTTATTGGGGACCAGCATGTTCCTTGTTGGGGACCAGCATGCTCCTGGTTGGGGACCGGCAGGCTCCTTGTTGGGGACCAGAATGTTCCTTGTTGGAGACCAGAATGCTTCTTGTTGGGGACCGGCAGGCTCCTTATTGGGGACCAGCATGTTCCTTGTTGGAGACCAGCATGCTCCTTGTTGGGTACCAGCAGGCTCATTGTTGGGGACCAGAATGCTTCTTGTTGGGGACCGGCAGGCTCCTTATTGGGGACCAGCATGTTCCTTGTTGGGGACCAGCATGCTCCTGGTTGGGGACCGGCAGGCTCCTTGTTGGGGTCCAGCAGGCTCCTTGTTGGGGTCCAGCAGACTCCTTGTTGGGGACCAGTAGGCTCCTTGTTGGGTACCATCATGGTCCTTGTTAGGTACCAGTAGGTTCCTTGTTGGCGACTGGCGGGCTCCTTGTTGGGGACCGGCAGACTCCTTGTTGGGTACCAGTAAGCTCCTTGTTAGGGTCCAGCAGGCTCCTTGTTGGGTACCAGTAAGCTCCTTGTTAGGGTCCAGCAGGCTCTTTGTTGGGTACAAGCAGGCTTCTTGTTTGGTACCAGCAGGCTCCTTGTTGGATACTAGTAGGCTTCTTATTTGGGACCAGCAGGCTCATTGTTGAGGATCAGAAGACTTCTTGTTGGGTACAAGCAGGCTCCTTGTTGGATACCATATGGCTCATTATTGGGGACCAGAATGCTCCTTGTTGGGTACCAGTAGGCTCCTTGTTGGGTACTAGTAGGCTCCTTGTTGTCGACCGGCAGGCTCCTTGTTGGGGACCAGTAAGCTCCTTGTTGGGTACTATTAGGCTTCTTGTTGGATACCAGCAGACTCTTTGTTGGGTAGTAGTAGGCTTCTTGTTGGGGACCAGTAAGCTTCTTGTTGGGTACAAGCAGGCTCCTTGTTGGGTACCAGCAGGCTCCTTGTTGGGGACCAGAATGATTCTTGTTAGGGACCAGCAGGCTGCTTGTTGGGTACTAGTAGGCTTCTTGTTGGGGACCAGAATGCTTCTTGTTGGGGACCAGCATGCTCCTTGTTGGGTACCAGCAGGTTCCTTGTTGGGTACAAGCAGGCTACTTGTTGGGGACAAGCAGGCTCCTTGTTGGGGACCCACAGGCTCATTGTTGGATACATCTTGCTCCTAGTTCGGGACTAGCAGCCTTGTTGGGTACCAGCAGGCTCATTGTTGGGGACCAGACTCCAGACTCCTCCCATTTAGGACCCTTCTGACAGTCTTGTTTTGAAAAGGTTCAAAATCAGTAACATAGTATATTGTTCATGGTAATGAACCTGAGTGGACCATAGACCCCTTGCTGTACTGTATCTGTCTATTCATTCATGTAATGTATTTATTTATGTAATGTAGTCATTTATGTAATGTGCTACTCCTGGTTCTACTCCAGGTGCTACTCCTAGTTCTACTCTGGGTTCTTCTCCGGGTGCTACTCCTGGTTCTACTCCAGGTTCTACTGCGGGTTCTACTCCTGGTTCTACTCCAGGTTCTACTGTGGGTTATACTCCTGGTGCTACTCCTGGTTCTACTCCAGGTGCTACTCCTGGTTCTACTCCGGGTTCTACTCCTAGTTCTACTCTGGGTTCTCCTCTCTGGTCTCCTCCTCTCTGGTCTTCTCTGGTCTCCTCCTTTCTGTTCTCCTCTTTGGTCTCCTCTCTGGTATCCTCCTCTCTGGACTCCTCTGTCTTCTCCTCTCTGTCTTCTCCTCTCTGGTCTTCTCCTCTCTGGTCTTCTCCTCTCTGGTCTCCTCTCTATGTCTTCTCCTCTCTGGTCTTCTCCTCTCTGGTCTCCTCTCTGGTCTCCTCTCTGTGTCTTCTCCTCTCTGGTCTCCTCCTCTCTGGTCTTCTCCTCTCTGTCTTCTCCTCTCTGGTCTCCTCCTCTCTGTGTCTTCTCCTCTCTGGTCTCCTCTCTGGTCTTCTCCTCTCTGGACTCCTCTATGTCTTCTCCTCTCTGGTCTCCTCCTCTCTGTGTCTTCTCCTCTCTATGTCTTCTCCTCTCTGTGTCTTCTCCTCTCTGTGTCTTCTCCTCTCTGTGTCTTCTCCTCTCTGGTCTCCTCCTCTCTGTGTCTTCTCCTCTCTGGTCTCCTCTCTGGTCTTCTCCTCTCTGGACTCCTCTATGTCTTCTCCTCTATGGTCTTCTCCTCTCTGGTCTCCTCTCTATGTCTTCTCCTCTCTGTGTCTTCTCCTCTCTGGTCTCCTCCTCTCTATGTCTTCTCCTCTCTGTGTCTTCTCCTCTCCGGTCTCCTTCTCTCTGGTCTTCACTCGCTGAAGCTTGAAGCAGCTGCTCTATGAGCTGAAACTGCCGGATTGGTCTGAATTTAAATCTGACCTACTTTTCTTGTCATCAGAAAGCGTGAATTCTTCTTCTTCGTCTGAGGAGGAGGGAGGAGGGGCAAACTCGGTAAGCAGACTTTTCCCCAGACGGAGGGGAAGCACCAGGATGAAGCTTTTACATTTCTCCTCTTTCTTCTCCAGCTTTGGCTCTGTCTCCGGCTGTCAGCCTCCTCCTTCTCTTCGTCCTCCTCCTTTTATTAATTCACAAACCTGACAGACACTAAATCGGCCTTTTCTCCGCCACCTCCTGCTCCACCTGAGCCTCCTGCGAGAGTTAATGGGATTATGCAGATGGAAGCCCTGCTGAAGCCCGTTTCAAGTGTTTAATGGAGATTATGGAAATGGTCGTCAGCTCAGATCGTCGCTAGCTAAATGAAAAGACGACACAATGACAAGAAAGGAGCAGCTGCTGACTGGTCGGCCCGGGAAGTAGTGGTGAATAGTGTTAATACATGAACACACTGTTAAATACAGATAAACGTGGTCAAATACATGGAAACATTGTAAGAGTTGTTAAATACATTTACACGTTGTTAAATACATATTCACATTGTTAAATACATGTAAACATTTATAAATCCAGATAAACATTGTTAAATACAGAGACATTGTTATATACAGAAACATTGTTAAATACATGAAAACATTGTTAAATACATGTACACATATATAAATAATAATAATGCATTTAATTTATATAGCGCTTTTCATAATACTCAAAGACACTTCACATAATTAAAACATCCTAAAAGCTAAAAATAAATACAGATAAACATTGTTAAATACATGTAAATAGTGTTAAATACATGAACATACTGTTAAATACAGATAAACGTGCTCAAATGCATGGAAACATTGTAAGAGTTAAATCCAGATAAACATTTATAAATACAGATAAACGTTTTTAAATACATGTCAATATTTATAAATCCAGATAAACATTGTTAAACACATGAAAACATTATTAAATACAGATAAACATAGTTAAATACAGAGACATTGTTATATACAGATAGACATTGTTAAATATATGTTCATATTGTTAAATAAATGAAAACATTGTTAAATACAGATAGATATTGTTAAATATTGTTAAATACATGTTCACATTGTTACATATATGTTCACATTGTTAAATACATTTACACATTTATAAATACAGATAAACATTGTTATATACATGTAAATAATGTTAAATACATGAACACACTGTTAAATACAGATGAACGTGGTCAAATACATGGAAACATTGTAAGAGTTGTTAAATACATGTACACATTTATAAATCCAGATAAACGTTGTTAAATACATGTCAATATTTATAAATCCAGATAAACATTGTTAAATACAGAAACGTTGTTAAATACATGTCAATATTTATAAATCCAGATAAACGTTGTTAAATACATGTCAATATTTATAAATCCAGATAAACATTGTTAAATACAGAAACGTTGTTAAATACATGTCAATATTTATAAATCCAGATAAACTGTTTAATACAGAAACATTGTTAAATACAGAAACATAGTTAAATACATTTAAACAATGTTAAATACATGTAAACATTGTTAAATACATGAAAACATTGTTAAATACATGTACACTTTGTTTAATACATGTAAACATTGTTAAATACATGTTCACATTGTTAAATACATGTAAACATTTAAAAATCCAGATAAACATTGTTAAATACAGATAAATATTGTTAAATACAGACATTGTTATATACAGATAAACATTGTTAAATACATGAAAACATTGTTAAATACAGATAGACATTGTTAAATATATGAAAACATTCTTAAATATATGTTCACATTGTTAAATACATGTAAACATGTATGAATACAGATAAACATTGTTAAATACATGTAAATAGTGTTAAATACATGAACAGACTGTTAAATCCAGATAAACGTGGTCAAATACATGGAAACATTGTAAGAGTTGTTAAATCCAGATAAACATTTATAAATACAGATACACGTTGTTAAATACAGAAACATTGTTATATACAGATAAACATTGTTAAATACATTTAAACAATGTTAAATACATGTAAACATTGTTAAATACATAAAAAACATTGTTAAATACATGGAAACTTTGTTTAATACATGTAAACATTGTTAAACACATGAACACATTATTAAATACAGATAAACATTGTTAAATACAGAGACATTGTTATAATACACTCAAAATACCCTTATAGTACCCTCATAATACCCTCATACTCCTTACGCTGACCATATAATAACCTAATTATAACGTCATACTAACCTCATAATAACTGTATAATAACTGTATAATAACCGATAATAGCTGTATATTAACCTTATAATAACCTCATAATAATATATAATAACAGATAATAACCTTATATTTACTTTATTATAACCTCTTAACGTATAATAACAGATAATAACCTCATAATATCCTTATAATAACCTCATAATAAAGTAAAATAACAGATAATAACCATATATTAACTTTATAACAACCTCATAATAACGTATAATAACAGATAATAACCTCATAATAACCTTATAATAACAGATTATAACCTGATAACGTATAATAACAAATAATAACCTTATATTAACTTTATAATAACCTCATAATAACGTATAATAACCTCAAATTAACGTATAACAGATAATAACCTTATTAACCTGATAATAACCTCATAATGTATAACAGATAATAACCTTATATTAACTTTACAATAACCTCATAATAACCGTATAATAGCAGATAATAACCTCATAATAACAACCACATAATAACGTATAATAACAGTCGGCCCTCTGAACACTGAGTGTGTTGGTCCGGTTGAACTCTGCAGACAGAGAAACGTGATGCGTTCATGGGTCGTCGGGTAGATCTGCTACTTTGAGTGTTGTATGTAGTTATTGTTGCCCTTATTTTGTTCTGAAGTAGGCAGGTTAACTCTCGTCTCTGTGGATCAGAATCTGAAACATTCTGTGATCATAAGAATAGTTTACATTTTAATATATGGTGAGACAATATTAGTTTTTCTTTCTGAAGATCACTTTATTATTTTGTCAACGCTTCGTATTTTATTTCAAAGATCTGGAGACGAGCTGCGAGGTGAAGGTCAGTCACGTGACCACAGAAGGTCATGTGACCACAGCTAAGCTCATAGCAGTGTTTCTAATAGACTCCCTGAGTCTAGTTTATTAACAGATTTATTTATGTTATCTTCTTTATTGTCTGATATTGACGGACGAGTCAACAGACTTTCAGATCAAAGCGTCTGAACTCGAGTTATTAATCACGACTAATAACTCGAGACAGAAACCGTAAAGTCGCTGATAACGTGAGAGGAGACGAGGTGACAAAGAAATGAGGAGACAGGAGAGGTGTCTGGGCCCGGTTACTGTGATCCCTGCTCTCTGATTGGCTGACGGTGTGGGTGCTCTGTGATTGGCTGATGGTCTGCAGACGGTCTGACAGCAACCAGTAATAATTTATGCTCTGTGTGTGTCTTTTTCCATAAATATATCATCTTCCCTTTTTATTCATGTATTCCTCTTTCCTGTTGTTATTATAAGAATAATAATTACATACATACATATATATATATATATATATATATATATATATATATATATATATATATATATATATATATTATCTTCCTCCTCTCTTTTGTTTCCTCTCTTACCTCCTTGCTTTGTTTTATCTCCTATCTTCTATTTCTGGAAACATCATTTATAGTCTGTTTCTGAAAAATCCTCCTTAGTTTTATTTGATTTATTTGCACAGATAACAACAACCACGAACATAATGGATCAAAGAAGAGAACTTGATTGTGTTAGTGACATTTAAAGAAGGAAAGTTTGATGAAGACCAAAAAAAGAAACTAAAATGCTAAAAATATAAAATAATGTATACAAATATTTACAATAATTGGCGATAAATCAAACAACTGCTAAACTTTAGTAAAACATAATGTTTGTATTCATGTTTTTATATTTATGTCCTTCATGAAAACGTACAATTGACCAAAAACCCAAACAGCTCAACTACTTTCATCGACTCAGGATTAAGACGTTATGTATGTTATGTATGTACACATATATATATATATATATATATATATATATATATATATATATATATATATATATATATGTTTCTTCTGAGGAAGAGGACGACTGCGGTCTTCGTAGCCGGAGGACTGAAGCGCCTCAGGTCGGATCAGAGTGAGAGTTCGTCTTGTTGAGGATCTTTAGAGGAACGAGCCGTGTGATTGGTGGATCGTATCGACGCTGACAGCTGGGACAAAGGGGGGGAGGGGTCGACCAAGTAGAACTAATACCCCTCATGCCCCCCAGACCCCCCAGACCCCCCGCTGGTTCTGCTGGGTCACAGGAGCACGAAAACAGATATTACAGGGTTTTCTATATTTCATCCTTTTTATAATTCTTTTTATTTTTCGGGGGTTTAAGTGCTTTCTAAAAAATATCTCTATAATTGAATCAAATCAAATTACGTTTTTTAATTCAGACGTTTTCTGTAATTTCTTCTTGATATAAAATGTTCAGTTCGTCACTTACGTTTTCATTTTTTAGAATAAAATCCTTATTAGTTTGGGTGATTGATTAATATTTGGTGTTGGGATTATAAAACAAGGGAAAGAAAGAAATACTCAGATTTTAAAAACTGGTTCTAGAATTTTATTTTTTATTAAATCAATCAAACGGAAAATAAACATTTTAGATTTTTTGATCATTTGATCCTGAACACGTTTCCTTCATCTTCGTCTTCATCCTGAAACATCTGTGTATGTTTATTTGTTCTTTGATTATTTATGAATGAATTCATTGTTATGAATCTGAAGGAAACAATCCTCACGTAAACAGAGTCTGGTGAGGAAGACGAGGAAGACGAGGAAAAGAACAGTGAGGCTTCGTTCTGCACGCGCTCAGTCCGTCTCTGCAGCGCTGTGAGGTTTCACATTTCACACTCCGGAGGGCAACGAATCAAACGCTGTTGACCTTTAACCTTCTTTGGTCTGAATGTGTCTGTGAGGATCCTGCTGTAAGACCTGGTCCAGGTCTTCTTTGGTCTGAATGTGTCTGTGAGGATCCTGCTGTAAGACCTGGTCCGGGTCTTCTTTGGTCTGAATGTGTCTGTGAGGATCCTGCTGTAAGACCTGGTCCGGGTCTTCTTTGGTCTGAATGTGTCTGTGAGGATCCTGCTGTAAGACCTGGTCCAGGTCTTCTTTGGTCTGAATGTGTCTGTGAGGATCCTGCTGTAAGACCTGGTCCAGGTCTTCTTTGGTCTGAATGTGTCTGTGAGGATCCTGCTGTAAGACCTGGTCCATATTCTCTATTATTACTCTGATATAACACAAAGGTTCTCTATCATTACTCTAGTAGAACATAAGGGTTCTCCATCATTACTCTGATAGAACATACAGGTTCTCTATTATTATTCCCCTTGTTTTCCTCTTTTATCCCCCTGACTCCTAATCAAGTTCTTACCTTGGTAACCTCTGACCCCCCAACCACCTGCCCCCTTGACCCCATCCCGTCTCACCTTCTCCAGTCCATTGCTCCGGACCTTCTTCCCTTTCTTACCCATCTTATTAACACCTCCCTCTCAACCGGCTGTTTCCCCAACTCTCTGAAGGAGGCGGAGTCAACCCTCTCCTGAAGAAACCCACTCTCGACCCATCTGAAGTCAATAACTACAGACCTGAAGTCAATAACTACAGACCTGAAGTCAACAACCACAGACCTGAAGTCAATAACTACAGACCTGAAGTCAACAACTACAGACCTGAAGTCAACAACCACAGACCTGAAGTCAATAACTACAGACCTGAAGTCAACAACTACAGACCTGAAGTCAACAACTACAGACCTGAAGTCAATAACTACAGACCTGTCTCTCTCCTCCCCTTCCTTTCCAAAACTCTAGAGTGAGCTATCTTTAACCAAGTCTCCTCCTATCTCCACAGTAACAACCTTCTAGACCCCCACCGGTCTGGATTCAAGGCCACTCAACAGAGACTGCCCTCCTTGCTGTCTGAGCAGCTTCACACTGCTAGAGCAGCCTCTCTCTCCTCTGTCCTCATCCTTCACACTAGAGCAGCCTCTCTCTCCTCTGTCCTCATCCTTCTAGACCTTTCCGCTGCCTTTGACACAGTGAACCACCAGATCCTCATGTCCTCCCTCCAGGACCTGGTATCTCAGGCTCTGCTCTCACTCTTCTCATCCTACCTCACCGACCGCTCTTACCGGGTAACCTGGAGAGGATCTGTGTCTGAGCCTTGTCCTCTGACTACTGGGGTCCCTCAGGGTTCAGTCCTTGGTCCTCTTCTCTTCTCTCTGTACACCAACTCTCTCTCTCTGTCATTCTCTCTCATGGCTTCTCCTACCACAGCTATGCTGACGACACCCAACTGATCCTCTCGTTTCCCCAATCTGAAACACAGGTAGCAGCACAAATCTCTGCCTGTCTGACTGACATCTCTCAGTGGATGTCTGACCGACATCTCTCAGTGGATGTCTGATTGACATCTCTCAGTGGATGTCTGACCGACATCTCTCAGTGGATGTCTGACTGACATCTCTCAGTGGATGTCTGACTGACATCTCTCAGTGGATGTCTGATTGACATCTCTCAGTGGATGTCTGACCGACATCTCTCAGTGGATGTCTGATTGACATCTCTCAGTGGATGTCTGACTGACATCTCTCAGTGGATGTCTGACTGACATCTCTCAGTGGATGTCTGACCGACATCTCTCAGTGGATGTCTGACTGACATCTCTCAGTGGATGTCTGACTGACATCTCTCAGTGGATGTCTGACTGACATCTCTCAGTGGATGTCTGACTGACATCTCTCAGTGGATGTCTGATTGACATCTCTCAGTGGATGTCTGACTGACATCTCTCAGTGGATGTCTGACCGACATCTCTCAGTGGATGTCTGACTGACATCTCTCAGTGGATGTCTGACTGACATCTCTCAGTGGATGTCTGACTGACATCTCTCAGTGGATGTCTGACCGACATCTCTCAGTGGATGTCTGACCGACATCTCTCAGTGGATGTCTGACCGACATCTCTCAGTGGATGTCTGACTGACATCTCTCAGTGGATGTCTGACTGACATCTCTCAGTGGATGTCCGCTCACCACCTGAAAATTAACCCGGACAAGACTGAACTTCTCCTCCTTCCAGGAAAAGGCTCTCCCACCCACAACCTGACTATTAACTTCAACAACTCAGTGCTGGTTCCGACTCCGACTGCCAGGAACCTCGGAGTGACACCTGTCAGTCAACTCTCCCTGACTGCCAACATTACCTCAACAACACGCTCCTGTAGGTACATGCTGTACAACATCAGGAGAATACGACCTCTTCTCACTCAGAAGGCGGCACAGGTTCTGGTCCAGGCTCTGGTCGTCTCACAGCTAGACTACTGCAACTCCTCCTTCAGGTCTACCTGCTAATGCCATTCGACCTCTACAGCTCATCCAGAATGCAGCTGCTCGACTGGTCTTCAACCTCCGAAATTTACCCACAATCCTCCGCTCCTCCGCGACCTTCACTGGTTACCGGTGGCTGCAGCATCCGCTTCAAAACATTGGTACTTGTGTACCGTGCTGCGAACAGATCGGGTCCGGTCTACATCCAGGACATGGTCTAACCTCACATCCAGGACATGGTCTAACCTCACACCCAGGACATGGTCTAACCTCACATCCAGGACATGGTCCAACCTCACACCCAGGACATGGTCTAACCTCACATCCAGGACATGGTCTAACCTCACATCCAGGACATGGTCTAACCTCACATCCAGGACATGGTCTAACCTCACACCCAGGACATGGTCTAACCTCACATCCAGGACATGGTCCAACCTTACACCCAGGACATGGTCTAACCTCACATCCAGGACATGGTCTAACCTCACACCCCAGCCCGTTCACTTCGCTCGGCTTCTGCCAATCTGCTTCTAGCTCCTTCACTTCGAGCTAAATCACGACTGTTTGCTGTGCTGGCTCCTCATTGGTGGAACGAGCTCCCCATTGACATCAGGACAGGAAGTCTCTACATCTTCCGTCGCAAACTAAAAACACATCTTTTTCGACTATACCTTGAATAGGTAGCACTTAAATGCCGTAGTAGCACTTAAATGTCCCTTACCGATAGCACTTTAATAGCACTTAAATGTCTCTTCCTGATAGCACTTTGTAGTTTAACTTTATTGAAGAAATTGTACTTGCTTGATTCTTGTTGTTCTGAGTTTGGACTCACGGTTTAATGCACTTATTGTAAGTCGCTTTGGATAAAAGCGTCAGCTAAATGACATGTAATGTAATGTATTACTCTAGTAGAACATAAGGGTTCTCTATCATCACTCTGATATAACACAAAGGTTCTCTATCATTACTCTAGTAGAACATAAGGGTTCTCCATCATTACTCTGATAGAACATACAGGTTCTCTATCATTACTAGTAGAACATAAGGGTTCTCCATCATTACTCTGATAGAACATAAGGGTTCTCTATCATTACTTTTGTAGAACATTATGGTTCTCTATCATTATTCTGATACAACATAAGGGTTCTCTATCATCACTCTGATTGAACACAAAGGTTCTCTATCATTACTCTAGTAGAACATACAGGTTTTCATCATTACTCTTATAGAACATAAGGGTTCTCTATCATTATTCTGATACAACATAAGGGTTCTCTATCATTACTCTGATATAACATAAGGGTTCTCCATCATTACTCTAGTAGAACATACAGGTGTTCATCATTACTCTGATAGAACATAAGGGTTCTCTATCATTATTCTGATACAACATAAGGGTTCTCTATCATTACTCTGATATAACATAAGGGTTTTCCATCATTACTCTAGTAGAACATACAGGTGTTCATCATTACTCTGATAGAACATAAGGGTTCTCCATCATTACTCTAGTAGAACATAAGGGTTCTCTACCATTACTCTGATAGAACATAAGGGTTTTCCATCATTATTCTGATACAACATAAGGGTTCTCCATCATTACTCTGATAGAACATAAGGGTTCTCTATCATTACTCTGATATAACATAAGGGTTCTCCATCATTACTCTAGTACAACATAAGGGTTCTCATAAGGGTTCCTGGTGGTCGCGATGGTCCTGGTGGTCCCGATGGTTCTGGTGGTCCTGATGGTTCTGGTGGTCCTGGTGGTCCTGATGATCATGATGGTTCTGGTGGTCCTGGTGGTCCTGATGATCATGATGGTTCTGGTGGTCCTGATGATCATGATGGTTCTGGTGGTCCTGGTGGTCCTGATGATCATGATGGTTCTGGTGGTCCTGATGATCATGATGGTTCTGGTGGTCCTGGTGGTCCTGATGATCATGATGGTTCTGGTGGTCCTGATGATCATGATGGTTCTGGTGGTCCTGGTTAGATCAGAGCACCAGAGCTGTGGAAGTCGTCCCAGAGTAAACAAACAAGGGTCTCTGGTGAGGATTCAAACTAAGGAGAAGAGTGTGTGTGTGTGTGTGTGTGTGTGTGTGTGTGTGTGTGTGTGTGACTGATTTTTAAAGCATGGCCTCCTCTCCCATGATGCACCTCTCCACCTGTCACTGTCCATCTGTGACAC
Organism: Cyclopterus lumpus; assembly: GCF_009769545.1. Lineage (NCBI taxonomy): Eukaryota > Metazoa > Chordata > Actinopteri > Perciformes > Cyclopteridae > Cyclopterus > Cyclopterus lumpus. Next base: position 27,531,721 of record NC_046969.1, on the reverse strand, counting down.
ACACACACACGGATCGCTCTTTGATTGACAGCTCTGGTAGTCTCCCTCTTCGTGCCCCGGCGACTGCGTCCCGCTCCGTTAGTTCGTCTCAATTGGCAGAATCTGCCTGCCAATCAAACACACAGGCCATGTCCCGCCCCCTGGGGCCTGCAGCCAAACACTTCTCATCGTCTCCCTCAAGAAGGAAGGAGAGGAGGAGGAAGAGGAGGAGGAAGAGCAGGAGGAAGAGCAGAAGGAAGAGGAGGAGGAAGAGCAGGAGGAAGAGCAGAAGGAGGAGGAAGAGCAGGAGGAAGAGCAGGAGGAAGAGGAAGGGGAGGAGGAAGAGTCTGGAGGAACAGGAGGAAGAAGAGCAGGAGGAAGAGTCTGGAGAGTAAACTAATGAATAAAAAGTTGAAAACTACACCCCCTCGTTAAAGCTCGTTAATGTTTGTTAAGGCTCGTTAAGCTCCTCCTGCTCCTCCTCCTCCTCCTCCTCCTCTTCCTCCTGCTCCTCCTCCTGCTCCTCCTCCTCTTCCTCCTCCTGCTCCTCCTCCTGCTCCTGCTCCTGCTCCTGCTCCTCCTCCTGCTCCTCCACGTGGGGTCTCGGGGGCCACATGGGAGGGGGGGTCTCTGTGATTGACAGGCTTCACCTCTCAGATCAAACAACACAAAGCAGCAGCAGCTTCGTATTGTTTCTGGGGGCGGGGAGGCTTCAGCCTGATTGACAGGTGGTTTCATCTTTCACACTGATGCATTCTGGGTAACCACGTTGTTCGCTGGGTTAGTGTGTGTGTGTGTGTGTGTGTGTGTGTGTGTCTCCAGAGGTCAGAAAAGATAAAGCTGCTGTGGGATCGTAGTTAGTCCATGTGGTCATTAAAGAGCTTTAAAAACTACAACGTGAAGTTAAAGCTGCATTCCGGGACTTGTGATCAAAACTACTCAGATGACCATCAGTGTTGTCCTGCTTTGGTCTAATAATTAGATTTTTTCCAGTATTTAGTCCAGTATTTAGTCCTGATTTGGTCTAATATTTGGTCCTGGTTTGGTCGAATATGTAGTCTTGTTTGGTGTAATATTTAGTCCTGGTTTGGTGCAGTGATTTTGTCCATATTTAGTCCGGTTTGGTCCATATATTTAGTACTGGTTTAGTCTAATATTTAGTCCTGGTTTGGTCCAGTATTTAGTCCAGTTTGGTACATATATTTATTCCTGGTTTGGTCCATATATTTAGTCCAGTTTGGTCCATATATTTAGTCCTGGTTTGGTCCAGTATTTAGTCCTGGTTTGGTCTAATATTTAGTCCTGGTTTGGTCTAATATTTTGTCCGGTTTGGTCCATATATTCAGTCCTGGTTTAGTCTCATATTTAGTCCAGTTTGGTACATATATTTATTCCTGGTTTGGTCCATATATTTAGTCCAGTTGGGTCCATATATTTAGTCCTGGTTTGGTCCAGTATTTAGTCCTGGTTTGGTCTAATATTTAGTCCTGGTTTGGTCTAATATTTTGTCCGGTTTGGTCCATATATTCAGTCCTGGTTTAGTCTTATATTTAGTCCAGTTTGGTCCATATATTCAGTCCTGGTTTAGTCTCATATTTAGTCCAGTTTGGTCCATATATTTAGTCCTGGTTTGGTCCAGTATTTAGTCCTGGTTTGGTCTAATACTTAGTCCTGGTTTGGTCTAATATTTAGTCCGGTTTGGTCCATATATTCAGTCCTGGTTTAGTCTCATATTTAGTCCAGTTTGGTCCATATGTTTAGTCCTGATTTGGTCCATATATCTAGTTCTGGTTTGGTCTAATATTTAATCTTGGTTTGGTCCAGTATTTAGTCTGGTTTGGTCCATATATTCATTCCTGGTTTGGTCCATATATTTAGTCCAGTTTGGTCCATATATTTAGTCCAGTTTGGTCCATATATTTAGTCCTGGTTTAGCATTCATCAGTAGTTTGAGCTTGATTGATGTCAGAGGTCCCAGATTGATCATCTTGTCGATAGTGCTACAGGCTCACTGAGAATGACACTAGACTCGATAGCCCCACTGAAGAAAAAGACAGTGAGGCAAAGGAGGTTTGCTCCCTGGTAGAACCCTCAGACCCGCGACCTAAAGCAAACTTCACCAAAGCTTTAAAGCATATGGCGTTCCACCAATCTGGAAGAATCACGCTTAGTTTGGAGAGATAGTCTTAAAACATATAAAAAGGCTCTCCGTAATGCCAGAGCAGCCTATTACTCATCAGTAATAGAGAAAAATAAGAACAACCCCAGGGTTCTCTTTAGCACTGTAGCCAGGCTGACAGAGAGTCACAGCTCTGTGGAGCCGTGTATTCCTATAGACCTCAGTAGTAATGACTTCATGAACTTCTTCAATGAAAAGATTTGAACTATTAGAGGCAAGATTGATGATCTCTTGCCCTCAACTACTGCCGATCTGTCCTCAAGAGGAGTGGCCTTGGAAACGGCTGTATGCCCTGGTGTATATTTGGATAGCTTTTCTCCCATTAACCTAGACCAATTGTCCTCAACGGTTTCTACTTCTAAACCGTCTACCTGTCTCTTAGACCCCATCCCAACAAGGCTGCTTAAAGACGTGTTGCCTTTAATTGGCACCTCTCTGTTGGATATTGTTAATGTGTCTTTGCTAACAGGCCATGTACCACATTCCTTCAAAGTAGCTGTAATTAAACCTCTCCTGAAGAAGACCACTCTTAATCCAGAGGTGTTGGCTAACTACAGACCGATCTCTAACCTTCCCTTCCTCTCTAAGATCCTTGAGAAAGTAGTCGCAAATCAGTTGTGTCACTTCCTACATCAGAATAGTTTATTTGAGGAGTTCCAGTCAGGATTTAGAAAACACCACAGAGACAGACCTCCTAATGCATCAGATAAAGGACTCATCTCTGTACTGGTCTTGTTAGACCTTAGTGCTGATAAAGGACTCATCTCTGTACTGGTCTTGTTAGACCTTAGTGCTGATAAAGCACTCATCTCTGTACTGGTCTTGTTAGACCTTAGTGCTGATAAAGGACTCATCTCTGTACTGGTCTTGTTAGACCTTAGTGCTGATAAAGGACTCATCTCCGTACTGTTCTTGTTAGACCTTAGTGCTGATAAAGGACTCACCTCTGTACTGGTCTTGTTAGACCTTAGTGCTGATAAAGGACTCATCTCTGTACTGGTCTTGTTAGACCTTAGTGCTGATAAAGGACTCATCTCCGTACTGGTCTTGTTAGACCTTAGTGCTGATAAAGGACTCATGTCCGTACTGGTCTTGTTAGACCTTAGTGCTGATAAAGGACTCATCTCTGTACTGGTCTTGTTAGACCTTAGTGCTGATAAAGGACTCATCTCTGTACTGGTCTTGTTAGACCTTAGTGCTGATAAAGGACTCATCTCCGTACTGGTCTTGTTAGACCTTAGTGCTGATAAAGGACTCATCTCTGTACTGGTCTTGTTAGACCTTAGTGCTGATAAAGGACTCATCTCCGTACTGGTCTTGTTAGACCTTAGTGCTGATAAAGGACTCATCTCCGTACTGGTCTTGTTAGACCTTAGTGCTGATAAAGGACTCATCTCTGTACTGGTATTATTAGACCTTAGTGCTGCGTTCGACACCATTGATCATGACATCCTATTACAGAGACTGGATCAGTCGATTGGCATTTCAGGTACCGCACTAAGTTGGTTTAAATCCTATTTATCAGATCGATCTCAGTTTGTATTTGTAAACGATGAAGCCTCAATGACCACCAACGTTAATCACGGAGTTCCACAAGGTTCTGTGCTTGTTATAATATAAATACTTATATATTGTCATAATGTTATGCTTTTGTCAGGTTACTCCAGTTCAGAATAACACATAGAAGGTGAAATTTGTGTCAGGGAATGTCTGCTTCTTGAGAATAGATAGCGCCTTATCACAACACACCCATATGTCATCGAATCGTCTAATCAAAATGTGGACTGGCCTTGGAGGGCTCAGTTCTGTGGAGAGAGAGGAGGAGATGGAATTATCCCCCTCCTTGATAGTTTAGCACCAATTAGAAGTTGGGATGATGCATACAAACCTGTGACGAAATCTGTGTATGTAAAGGCCGGACTTCCTGGTTAGAGGGAGAGTTGTTGGGACTCCCTGTGATCGAGATCGCAGCGCTTGTACTTTGTTTGTGATCAGAGTAATAAATCTACCAGAACGAGAGAAGTTGTTGGCTGAATTCCTCCAAAGGCAATTCCCAGGCAGACGATCTTGAATCATGCTAACACTTGGACCAATTTTATTGACCTTATATATGCTTCCTTTGGGCAATATTATCAGGAAACACTCCATAAACTTTCATTGATATGCAGATGATACTCAATTATATCTATGGATCAAACCAGAGGAGACCAACCAGCTCGCTAAAATTCAAGAATGTCTTAAAGACATAAAAACATGGATGACCTGCAACTTCCTGATGTTAAACTCAGACAAAACTGAAGTTATTTTACTGGCCCTGAACACCTCATAGATCAATTATCTGGTGATGTGGTTTCTGTAGATGGCATTGCCCTGGCATCCAACACCATGTAAAGAATCTCTAGTTATCTTTGACCCAGACTTGTCCTTTAACTCCACGTTAAGCAAATCTCAAGGATTGCATTTTTTCATCTACGTAACATTTCAAAAATCAGGCACATCTTGTCTCAAAAAGATGCAGAAAAGCTGGTTCACGCGTTTGTTACTTCCAGACTAGATTACTGCAACTCCTTATTATCAGGCTGCTCTAATAAGTCTCTTAAATCCCTCCAGTTGATCCAGAATGCTGCAGCTCGTGTACTCACACAAACTAAGAAAAGAGATCACATGACTCCTGTATTAGCTGCTCTGCACTGGCTCCCTGTAAAATCAAGAATCACATTTAAAATTCTTCTCCTCACCTACAAAGCCTTGATTGGTGATGCACCATCATATCTTAAGGAGCTTGTAGTACCATATTGCCCCACTAGAGAGCTGCGCTCACTAAATGTGGGGCTACTTGTGGTTCCTAGAGTCCTAAAAAGTAGGATGGGAGCCAGAGCCTTCAGTTATCAAGCTCCTCTTTTATGGAACCAGCTTCCACTTTCAGTCCTGGAGGCAGACACAGTCACCTCATTCAAGAATAGACTTAAGACTTTCCTCTTTAATAGTGCTTATAGTTAGGGCTGAATCAGGTTTGCCCTGGTCCAGCCCCTTGATATGCTGCTATAGGCTTATAGGCTGCTGGGGGATGTTTTAGGATACACTGAGCACCTATCTCCTCTTCTCTCTCTCCTTATGGATACATTTACATCTCTCCATTGCACCTTATTAACTCTGCTTCCTCCCCGGAGTCGTTGTGACTTCACGTCTCATAGGGTCCATTGGACCTGGAGGTGTCTGATGCTGGTGAGCCGGCCTCCCATTGGCCCTGCTGATGCCCCGCCCCCCCTCCTCTCTACCTCCTTCTGTTTCATGGATTGGAGTTCCATTCATACATTGTCATATTCATGTAATGTGTTTATGTAACTCTGTAACTCTGTTCATCTGGTCACATGACATCTATTCTTCTGTCCATCCGGGGAGAGGGATCCTCCTCTGTTGCTCTCCTGAAGGTTTCTTCCCTTTTTTCCCTGTCAAAGGTTATTTTTGGGGAGTTTTTCCTGATCCGATGTGAGGTCAAAGGTCAGGGATGTCGTATGTGTACAGATTGTAAAGCCCTCTGAGGGGAGTTTGTGATATTGGGCTATACAAAATAAACTGAATTGAATTGAATAGAGGTGCCAGCTGAGGCTCATGGGTATTGTAGTATTGTTGTACGGTTACAAGAAGCAGCTCCTCTTGATCCTGAAAACTAAAACTCCTCAGAAGCTAAAAATTCATAAAAAATGATTTGAGCTTTTTTTCAGCATGACTTCACGTCCTCTTATTCTTCTGTCGCTTAAACTTTTAAAGTATTTAACATAAATGTAGAAACACTCCTGTCAAATATACAGGAATCTTTAATTTAATTTATGTTTTCCTGTTTGTATTTTATTTTAATATTTTTTTTAAATGAATTTTCCACTTTGTATTTAAAACTTTATTATTGTCTGACAAAGCTATGTTTTGTATCCATGTTTAATGTTCATATATATATATGTGTGTACATTATAGGTTCTCTCGGGGCGAGTACACCGTGGAGGTGGCCATCAACGACTACCTGGACATCTACTGTCCGCACTACGAGTGGGCGGAGCCTGAGGAGCAGGTGGAGCAGTACGTGTTGTACATGGTGAACTACGACGGCTTCTCCACCTGCGACCAGCGCCGCACCGGCTTCAAGCGCTGGGAGTGCAACCGGCCGCGGAGCCCCAAGGGGGCGCTGCGGTTCTCCGAGAAGTTCCAGCTGTTCACCCCGTTCAGCCTGGGCTTCGAGTTCAGGCCGGGACACGAGTACTACTACATCTGTGAGTACTACACACGAGTACTACTACATCTGTGAGTACTACACACGAGTACTACTACATCTGTGAGTACTACACACGAGTACTACTACATCTGTGAGTACTACACACGAGTACTACTACATCTGTGAGTACTACACACGAGTACTACTACATCTGTGAGTACTACACACGAGTACTACTACATCTGTGAGTACTACACACAAGTACTACTACATCTGTGAGTACTACACACGAGTACTACTACATCTGTGAGTACTACACACGAGTACTACTACATCTGTGAGTACTACTACACGAGTACTACTACATCTGTGAGTACTACACACGAGTACTACTACATCTGTGAGTACTACACACGAGTACTACTACATCTGTGAGTACTACTACACGAGTACTACTACATCTGTGAGTACTACACACGAGTACTACTACATCTGTGAGTACTACACACGAGTACTACTACATCTGTGAGTACTACACACGAGTACTACTACATCTGTGAGTACTACTACACGAGTACTACTACATCTGTGAGTACTACACACGAGTACTACTACATCTGTGAGTACTACACACGAGTACTACTTTATCTGTGAGTACTACACACGAGTACTACTACATCTGTGAGTACTACACACGAGTACTACTACATCTGTGAGTACTACACACGAGTACTACTACATCTGTGAGTACTACTACATCTGTGAGTACTACTACACGAGTACTACTACATCTGTGAGTACTACTACACGAGTACTACTACATCTGTGAGTACTACTACATCTGTGAGTACTACTACACGAGTACTACTACATCTGTGAGTACTACTACACGAGTACTACTACATCTGTGAGTACTACTACATCTGTGAGTACTACTACACGAGTACTACTACATCTGTGAGTACTACTACACGAGTACTACTACATCTGTGAGTACTACACACGAGTACTACTACATCTGTGAGTACTACTACACGAGTACTACTACATCTGTGAGTACTACTACACACGAGTACTACTACATCTGTGAGTACTACTACACGAGTACTACTACATCTGTGAGTACTACTACATCTGTGAGTACTACTACACGAGTACTACTACATCTGTGAGTACTACACACAAGTACTACTACATCTGTGAGTACTACTACACGAGTACTACTACATCTGTGAGTACTACTACACATGAGTACTACTACATCTGTGAGTACTACACACGAGTACTACTACATCTGTGAGTACTACTACACATGAGTACTACTACATCTGTGAGTACTACTACATCTGTGAGTACTACACACGAGTACTACTACATCTGTGAGTACTACTACACATGAGTACTACTACATCTGTGAGTACTACTACATCTGTGAGTACTACTACACATGAGTACTACTACATCTGTGAGTACTACACACGAGTACTACTACATCTGTGAGTACTACTACACACGAGTACTACTACATCTGTGAGTACTACACACGAGTACTACTACATCTGTGAGTACTACTACACGAGTACTACTACATCTGTGAGTACTACTACACACGAGTACTACTACATCTGTGAGTACTACTACACGAGTACTACTACATCTGTGAGTACTACTACATCTGTGAGTACTACTACACGAGTACTACTACATCTGTGAGTACTACACACAAGTACTACTACATCTGTGAGTACTACTACACGAGTACTACTACATCTGTGAGTACTACTACACATGAGTACTACTACATCTGTGAGTACTACACACGAGTACTACTACATCTGTGAGTACTACTACACATGAGTACTACTACATCTGTGAGTACTACTACATCTGTGAGTACTACACACGAGTACTACTACATCTGTGAGTACTACTACACATGAGTACTACTACATCTGTGAGTACTACTACATCTGTGAGTACTACTACACATGAGTACTACTACATCTGTGAGTACTACACACGAGTACTACTACATCTGTGAGTACTACTACACACGAGTACTACTACATCTGTGAGTACTACACACGAGTACTACTACATCTGTGAGTACTACACAGGAGTACTACTACACTGAGTACTACTACACTAGTACTACTACACTGAGTACTACTAGAGTACTACTACACTGAGTACTACTAGAGTACTACTACACTGAGTACTACTACACTAGTACTACTACACTGAGTACTACTAGAGTACTACTACACTGAGTACTACTACACTGAGTACTACTAGAGTACTACTACACTGAGTACTACTAGAGTACTACTACACTGAGTACTACTACACTGAGTACTACTAGAGTACTACTACACTAGTACTACTACACTGAGTACTACTACACTAGTACTACTACACTGAGTACTACTACACTAGTACTACTACACTGAGTACTACTAGAGTACTACTACACTGAGTACTACTACACTGAGTACTACTAGAGTACTACTACACTAGTACTACTACACTGAGTACTACTACACTAGTACTACTACACTGAGTACTACTAGAGTACTACTACACTGAGTACTACTACACTGAGTACTACTAGAGTACTACTACACTGAGTACTACTAGAGTACTACTACACTGAGTACTACTAGAGTACTACTACACTGAGTACTACTACACTAGTACTACTACACTGAGTACTACACTAGTACTACTACACTGAGTACTACTAGAGTACTACTACACTGAGTACTACTAGAGTACTACTACACTGAGTACTACTAGAGTACTACTACACTGAGTACTACTAGAGTACTACTACACTGAGTACTTGTCTTGTTTCTGCAGCGTCTCCACATCTCAACCTGGATGATAATCTGTGTCTGAAGCTGAAGATCTACGTGAAACCAGCCAGTGAGTTCCTTCATATAGTAGAACTATGAACAATGAGAAGAAACAAAGAAAACCACATTGTCTGATTTTAAAGAAGTTATTAGCAAATTAAGGTGGAAAATAAGTATTTGGTCAATAACAAAAGTTCATCTCAATACTTTGTTATATTCCCTTTGTTGCCAATGAAGGAGGTCAAACGTGTTCTGGAAGTCTCCACAAGCTTTTCTCCACTGTGTGTTTTGGCCCGTTGCTCCTGCAGATCTCCTCTAGAGCAGTGATGTGTTGGGGCGTTCTCCCTCCACAGATGTTCTATGGGTTGAGATCTGGAGGCTAGGCCACTCCAGGACCTTGAAATGCTTCTTATGAAGCCACTCCTTCGTTGCCCGGCGGTGTGTTTGGGATCATTGCCACGTTTCATCTTCAATGCTCTTGCTGATGGAAGGAGGTTTTCACTCAACATCTCACGACACATGGCCCCATTCATTCTGTCCTTTACAGGCATCAGTCGTCCTGGTCCCCAAAGCATGATGCTTCCACCCCACGCTTCACAGTAGGTCATGTAAGAGTTCAGAGAGTCTCGAGCTACCTTGTGCTTGGAAGAAGAAGCTCCGAAGCCAGAGATATATAATAATCATTATTTAATCATAACAAACAAGAGTCATCTGTATACATACATGGTCCAGGCCCGGACGCGCTCACATGGCTTCGCTTCCACAGTCTCCTGACGTAGCCAACAGTTTCTGTCTGGCGTCACCACGTAAGAGACCAAATTCACGTCTCACAATTAGTTTTATTCGCAGTCCATTCGCTGAGCTAAGCTCCCATTGGTTAGTGGAGGTATTCATGTAAATACCTTTCAGAGACACAGCATGCTACGCTGACCAGCGAATAAGACATAAGGTTCACACCTGAAGGTTAGTTCCATTGGTTAGTGGAGGTATTCATGTAAATACCTTTCAGAGACATGCTGCTGACCAGAGAATAAGATATGAGGTTCACACCTGAAGGTTAGTTCCATTGGTTAGTGGAGGTATTCATGTAAATACCTTTCAGAGACATGCTGCTGACCAGAGAATAAGACATGAGGTTCACACCTGAGGGTTAGTTCCATTGGCCACTTCAAAGAATGCCTCAAATCGATAAACTAGCGGGGTCAAAGCTCACACTTCCGGTCAAGGACAGGAAGTTCCCCTTCAGAATAAAACCCTATTATCCTGCCTACAGAATAAAAGCAACATCTCAGGTTTCAATCGGCATCCCTTTAACTATTGTCTAAACAATAAAACATCCATTCATTCCCATGCATCATACAATGAATCTTTACATTTGTCATTAACAAACAGAATAATAAAACAGTGATCCTCTCTTATGCTTCATAATACATTCCTCAGAATATTCCTCAAATTAATGATCATATCTTTCTTTATGTATTAATTTAAAACATAACCTCTCTTATCTACATGTGCAAGTGTATATAAAATCCACTACAACTCAACAGTCCCTCCTTTTATACTATTCCATAGTATAAACAACTTGTATTGGATTTTATTTCACCGCACTGTAAACATCACTGTAATACAATCTCTATTATCAATACCTGTGGAAGAAAAAACAATATCACTCCCTCCTTTTGACCCTGCTCTGCAAAGTAACTAAAGTCTAGGAGTGTTGTGATCAGATATGTGTCTATCTGTGCATATGTCTATGTGCATCTTCTTTCTCTGCACTCTCATCTTCTTGATGGTCTCCTTTCTCTGCATGTTCATCTCCTCCATGGTCTCCTTTCTCTGCATGTTCATCTCCTCCATGGTCTCCTTTCTCTGCATGTTCATCTCCTCCATGGTCTCCTTTCTCTGCATGTTCATCTCCTCCATGGTCTCCTTTCTCTGCATGTTCATCTCCTCCATGGTCTCCTTTCTCTGCATGCTCATCTCCTCCATGGTCTCCTTTCTCTGCATGCTCATCTTCTCCATGGTCTCCTCTCTCTGCATTCCTCCAATCCTCGATTTCCTCGGGTAAAAGGAAAACAGCAAGTTCAAACACTATATTTATTTTATTATCATCATACTTCTGTGTTTTGTTATTTGAATCAATGTGTTAAAGGTGCACGATACTCCTCTGTGTGCAGCTCATCTGTTGGTGAGGTCCATCACAGCAGGCAGTCAGGTACACGATGAAGGTCGACGATGGAGACAAGTGTAGCTGTGGAAGAGAATTAAAAACACACAGAGCGTCTTTCTGCACCGGCTCTAACTAAAGTTGGATATCTGAAATATATTTGGAAATAATTTTCATATTTCCCGAACCAATTCTCCAACATGTCTGAGAAGTAGTCATTCTATGTTTTCTTTTAATCTTCTCAAAATCTCAAAAAATATTTCTTAAGGAACTAAATTATCCAGGTTCAGACTAGCAATCTCAAACTAAATGATCAAGGATCAGCTTCTCACCCGTGGGAGGAATCAACTATTAAATGCGCTTCTGTTGTCCAACGGAGTCTTAATTACTCGTCCAATCCCTCTCTTAAATTTATTTCTCTCTTAATTTATTCATCTCTGCGGATTATATTAAATGTAATTGATCAACTCTATGTTCTTTTAACTATTTCAAATCCTGCTAGGATCTGATTGCGAGCTGGTATTCGTTCGGCTCTCCTCTCTTGCTCGAACACCTAGATCTATTTCTGGGGGGAAACAAAACTCTTGCCCCTGGGGGTGCAGTTAATGGCAAGTCTAGTGTAGTGAGCAGTGCGATTCAGTGTCGTTTGTGAACATCTTTCTGTGTTGCGGTCCTAACTCTTGTGCCAATGTTTCACTGCTGCACCTACCACAAAAATAAAAAGTAATACCAATATAATTTCCAAAACTATTGCGCCTAGGCAGAAATGTGGAAGTAACCTCACATCTTCTCCTAGTTCTACTTCTCTCTGGGTCTTCCATTCTACTCAGAATTACCCTCCTGATTCTGCAACTCTTCAGCAGCTCGTTGTGATTCTTTGGCCTGCGGATCTGCAAATACACAATATGTTATAATGGTGCCATTTTGTTTTCATGAGGCCTCTTACCTGGAGGGCGTGTGAAGTTTTATCAACGACTTCAAACAGCCCTGTCCACCTTCTTTCGTGAAGCTAGGACTTTCTCCTAGCTCTCTGTAGAGTCCACATGGGTCTCCTTGACAACTCTCATGGCGAGAGAAATGTTCTCCCTCCTTTTGGAAGATATTTTACTATCATCAACATACTAATGAATACATCAACAACAGTAATGCTCTGGCCAAATGTTCCAGCGAGTCAATGAGTTAGTTGGTTAAAGGCTGCAGCACTCTGGCTGGGGGATTTTCACACCTGGTGGCTATTCAGCACTCCCCACCCCTATTCAAATGAGTGAGTTTTAATGGCTGCAGCACCCTTTGTCTGAAAACTCATTTTCCTCTATTTTAACAAACATTTCTAACGTAGTATTTACAAGACATTAGCACACTGTACTCTATTTACAACGCGTTTGCAGTAATACAGAATGGCAGTTCAGCGACTCCATCTGGCTCTTACTGTGTTATATCAACTGGTTATCCAATATTTAATTGTCCGCAAATTTCGTTGTCTAGCCCGGAGCTTTGGGCCCTCAACCGCAGGCGTCGTCATAAGCAATTTAAATTTCGGTTTCTAGCCATGAATTCTTTGCCTAGTAATTCATGCGTCGTCTTTTCCAGACCATAATTTATCCGTGCATCCAAACAGAACCTGAGAATTAGTATATAGACACAACAGAGCACCCGTCGGTATAACTCAGCGAACTTCCAACCGTTTCCCACTGCAGACCGCTAACATCTTAGCTCCTACAGGCATATCAGACTTCAGTTCTGTTGGAACTCAAAACGCACAAGTGTATGGAAAACCAGTATCTAACATATGGAATATTTTCGCTTCCCAGCGAGGACAACCGGCATGCACAAAACTTCCAGTCAACATATATTCATTCATTCAACAAACAAATATACCGATGACCCCTTCACCTCTTAGGTAATAGTTTAGAATCTATGTCGTGTTTCACGCTAAATTTAAAACCTCGCACAACCAGCTCTGACCTCCCCACACCTAAATGTTTCCTGTATAATCTACACAGACTTCGGTCAAACGGGCTCTGCAGACCGTGATTAATCAGCGCTGTGTGGGAACGTTCAGAGAGGCCGTCCGAGAGGCCCAAACAAAGTTCAGCCTTCTCTAAATCATGCTACTCTGTAGCCTCGAGCCACTCCTCAAAACACAAGGCTCACTCAGAGACATCACGTCGGGGTCACCAAACTGTAAGAGTTCAGAGAGTCTCGAGCTACCTGGTGCTTGGAAGAAGAAGCTCCGAAGCCAGAGATATATAATAATCATTATTTAATCATAACAAACAAGAGTCATCTGTATACATACATGGTCCAGGCCCGGACGCGCTCACATGGCTTCGCTTCCACAGTCTCCTGACTTAGCCAACAGTTTCTGTCTGGCGTCACCACGTAAGAGACCAAATTCACGTCTCACAATTAGTTTTATTCGCAGTCCATTCGCTGAGCTAAGCTCCCATTGGTTAGTGGAGGTATTCATGCAAATACCTTTCAGAGACACAGCATGCTACGCTGACCAGCGAATAAGACATAAGGTTCACACCTGAAGGTTAGTTCCATTGGCCACTTCAAAGAATGCCTCAAATCGATAATCTAGCGGGGTCAAAGCTCACACTTCCGGTCAAGGACAGGAAGTTCCCCTTCAGAATAAAACCCTATTATCCTGCCTACAGAATAAAAGCAACATCTCAGGTTTCAATCGGCATCCCTTTAACTATTGTCTAAACAATAAAACATCCATTCATTCCCATGCATCATACAATGAATCTTTACATTTGTCATTAACAAACAGAATAATAAAACAGTGATCCTCTCTTATGCTTCATAATACATTCCTCAGAATATTCCTCAAATTAATGATCATATCTTTCTTTATGTATTAATTTAAAACATAACCTCTCTTATCTACATGTGCAAGTGTATATAAAATCCACTACAACTCAACAGTCACCGGTGTTCTTTCTCCTCCAAACACGACGAGTTGAGTTTTTACCAAAAAGTTCTATTTTGGTTTCATCTGACCATGTGATGTTCTCCCAATCCTCTTCTGGATCATCCACATGCTCCCTGACGTCAGACGGGCCTGGACACGTCCGGCACTGCAGGGTCGGAGTGTGTTACCGAAGGCAGCCTTTGGTCCTTTGGTCCAGCTCTGCAGGTCTTCACTCGGTCCCCCGTGTGGTCCTGGTGATCCTTTTGACCCCACGGGGTGAGATCTTGCATGGAGCCCCAGATCGAGGGAGACTATCAGTGGTCTCGTATGTCTTCCATTTTCTAATAATTGCTCCCACAGTTGATTTCTTCACACCAAGCTGCTTACCTATTGCAGATTCAGTCTTCCCAGCCTGGTGCAGGTCTACAATCATGTTTCTGGTGTCTTTGACAGCTCTTTGGTCTTGGCCATAGAGGAGTTTGGAGTGTGACTGTTTGAGGGTGTGGATAGGTGTCCTTTATACTGATAACGAGTTCAAACAGGTTCCATTGATACAGGTAACAAGTGGAGGACAGAGGAGCCTCTTGAAGAAGAAGTTACAGGTCTGTGAGAGACAGACATCGTGCTGGTTTGTAGTTGACCAAATACTTATTTTACCGAGGAATTTACCAATTAATTCATTAAAAATCCTACAATGTGATTTCCTGGATTCTTTCCCCCCATTCTGTCTCTCATAGTTGAAGTAAACCTATGATGAAAATTACAGGCATCTCATCTTTAAGTGGGAGAACTTGCACAATTGGTGGCTGACTAAATACTTGTTTGCCCCACTGTATGTGTGTGTGTGTATGTGTATATATATATATATATATATATATATATATATATATATATATATATATATATATATATATATATACACTCGTACCTGTAATCACACTGGTTCACACCACCACTTCCACCATCTTGTTCCCCTGCTCCAGACGACTCGGTGTACGAGTCTCCGGAGCCCTTCCTGACCGACGACACCACCGGCGGCTGCAGCCTCGCTCTTCCTCGCCGCTCCCTGCTGTCGGCCATGTTGCTCCTCCTCCTCGCCTCCTCGTAGCACATCCTCCTCTTCTTCTTCTTCTTCCTCCTCTTCCACTTGGACAGATCTCCGTCTGCCGGTCGCCCTGAGGAGAAAACCTGAGACAGGAATCAATGCCCTCCTCGGCCTCTGACCTCACCTAAACACCACCAGCTCAGCCAATCAGAAGAGGCTGAGGCCACTGGTGGGTGGAGCCTGGAGCTGCCGATTGAGCCACCACTCTGTGGATGTTTTTGTTCTGAGAAGGTCCAGCTGTTCATCCTAAATCTACAGATCCCATAAAGAGTTCATAGTCGTATGAATGTGGCGTAGAAACTTTGTGAATGCACAGAAAAACCACAGTAACTCATTTCTTTGCTCGAAGTTTAACTTTTCTTCTGTGATGTGGGATTTAGATATGATCCTTTGTTCCGTTTACCTTCATCTGAGACCTACTGGAGGAGCTAACGTAGCTTCACAGACCTACTGGAGGAGCTAACGTAGCTTCACAGACCTACTGGAGGAGCTAACGTAGCGTCACAGACCTACTGGAGGAGCTAACGTAGCGTCACAGACCTACTGGAGGAGCTAACGTAGCTTCACAGACCTACTGGAGGAGCTAACGTAGCGTCACAGACCTACTGGAGGAGCTAACGTAGCGTCACAGACCTACTGCACAAGCTAACGTAGCTTCACAGACCTACTGGAGGAGCTAACGTAGCGTCACAGACAGATGTGACGAGCTAACATAGCTTCACAGACAGACGGGACAACCAAATATAACTTCACAGACCTACTGGACTAGCTAGTATAACTTCACAGACCTACTGGACTAGCTAGTATAACTTCACAGACCTACTGGACGAGCTAACGCAACTTCACAGACCTACTGGACTAGCTAGTATAACTTCACAGACCTACTGGACGAGCTAGTATAACTTCACAGACCTACTGGACTAGCTAGTATAACTTCACAGACCTACTGGACGAGCTAACGCAACTTCACAGACCTACTGGACGAGCTAGTATAACTTCACAGACCTACTGGACTAGCTAGTATAACTTCACAGACCTACTGGACGAGCTAACGCAACTTCACAGACCTACTGGACTAGCTAGTATAACTTCACAGACCTACTGGACGAGCTAACGCAACTTCACAGACCTACTGGAGGAGCTAACGTAGCTTCACAAACCTACTGGAGGAGCTAACGTAGCTTCACAGACCTACTGGAGGAGCTAACGTAGCGTCACAGACCTACTGGAGGAGCTAACGTAGCTTCACAGACCTACTGGAGGAGCTAACGTAGCTTCACAGACCTACTGGACTAGCTAGTATAACTTCACAGACCTACTGGACGAGCTAGTATAACTTCACAGACCTACTGGACTAGCTAGTATAACTTCACAGACCTACTGGACGAGCTAGTATAACTTCACAGACCTATGGGACGTCCCAATACTTATAAACAAACAATAATAATTCATTGTTCAACCGGATCAGGACGTTGAGGCTCACTTGTGTGACTGTAATCGTCTTCAGGTTTGAATACAAAAATTATAATCAGAAAAAACTTTTTAAAATTTAGTTTTAGATTTAGATGGACTTTTATTTCTGTAAATCAGCCAAAGACTTTTCTAGCAGCTACAGTGGTTGTCGTGGCAACAACAGGAGGAGGTGGGGCTATGCGAGGAGGTGCTGTTTTTTATTTTTATAAATCGTGTTTTTGTTGTCAATAAAATAAAAACTAATGTTATGCGCAACACTAAAATGAACCAATCAAAAATGGCCTTTTCCCCACTGGTGCTGAATTTCTAGTGACTGACTGACGTGTTTCTGTGTGGTCCTTTCTTTATTAGTCTTCATCTTCACCACATGGAGGACGAGCACGGCATGCTGGGAAATATATTCAACAAAAGCACTGAGAGGAGGCAGTAGAAACTGACTGTGCTTCTTCTTCGTTGGTACAAAAAGAGTGAACCTTTAAGTTTTTATTTTATGTTTGTGCCATTTTTCTGATCAATAAATGCAGTAGAAAATTCATATGAGATATGAGTTCCTTAAGGAGTCAGATGTTTGTTGTTGTTGTTTTTCTCCTTTATGTCCCTGCTTGCATCGCAATGCATTCTGGTACTTGTAGTCCTGTGCTTCCTGTTTCATTTTCATGGCGTATATAAATGTTAAAGCATCGCGAGGAAACCATTCTGATGCTGGTTTTGTGAGAGGAGTGAGACCTCCTGCTGCCTCTGGTTTCATGTTTTTCTACATCTGTAAATATTCTCTGAAAGACGAAAGAAAATGTGGTTTTGTATATTTTCTTATTGGATGCTTATAAAGTCCTGTTAAAGAATGCATTTATCTGATTGGCCGAAGAGCTAACGAGGGGTCAGAGGTCATCAGGCCTTTTCAGGACTTCCTTATTTTCTGGCCGCATGAGAAGGAAAAAATAAACGTAAAAATAAATGTACTG
>NC_046969.1:27498871-27503871 GCF_009769545.1 Cyclopterus lumpus | reverse complement strand
ACAGCCAGCAGTTCTCTCCAACTCCTGCAGTTCACTCAGGCAGGAGCACTTTGCCAGGATGGCTCTTAGGTCACCCACTGCTAATGGAGTCCCACTGGTGGCCGTGTTGAGTGCCTTGATCCAGGGGGATCCTCCACTCGTCAGGGGAGGCAGCTGGTCGACGAGGTACTGCACATCCCTGGGATTATATGGCTTGTATTGTGTTAAGCCATTGCTCAAGGTTATGATAGGGGCCTGAATCTGGTAGCCCTCTTCTTCACTGTCCTCTTGGGCAGCTCTTCCTACTGACAGCATTTGTTTACGTGGACCTGTAGTCCTGTAGTTGATGTTGGATCTTACTTGGCTCCTGAGTCTACTTGGCGTGAGGTCAAGGCGGGGGAAGGGTTCCGCTACGGGTAAAGCGGGAGGTGACACAGGATGCTGGGTCTGTGGTGTGACTCCACCACATGGTGATGGAGGTGGGGGTGAGGGGCTGCTATGGCTCTGTCTATATGCGCCCATCCCCCGTTCTTCGGTTGGTGTTTCTTCCTCCAGCAGGGTCTTCACCTCTCTATGCACCGATGGCTTCACTCTGTGAAATTCCATATAGCAGCAGTCTTGCCGACACAATGGCTTTACCGGTTCTGGTGATGTCCGCTGAGCGGGACGTGAACCATCCTTTCCCCTTCTGTTTCTCCCTTGCCACGTCGTGCCTCAGCTTGAGCACTGTCATCAGCTGCAACTTCTGGTCTTCTGTGGGCCCCTCCAGGGTTGTTACATCCAGTAAACCCTCGGCATTCCATTTCTGGATATTTCCCATCAGCTTCCTGTGTGTCTTCTCCCTCCTTTCTGGATTCATCATGTCCATGGCGGCATGGCATGCTGCTTCAACCCATGTGAGTGGGGTCGTGGTTGGAGAAGGCTCTGACATTGTTAAAGGAATCAGGTCCTGACTCTGGCGCTATATAAGAAAATGTAAATGTAGGAAAAAAATCCTAAAAGTAAAATAAGTGTCTAGACGTGCAAGTGTGGTGCAATTGGAATAAATTGTTAGTTAGGGGAAAACAGAAAAAGTTACACACTTCACAGATAGTAACTGCACTGCAGTTCCATTGGCATTTATCATACAAATCAATATATTGACAATAAAACTGGAAAAAAGGTTATGTCATTACTATCATCAACATACTAATGAATACATCAACAACAGTAATGCTCTGGCCAAATGTTCCAGCAGGTCAATGAGTTAGTTGGTTAATGGCTGCAGCACTCTGGCTGGGGGATTTTCACACCTGGTGGCTATTCAGCACTCCCCACCCCTATTCAAATGAGTGAGTTTTACTGGCTGCAGCACCCTTTGTCTGAAAACTCATTTTCCTCTATTTTAACAAACATTTTTAACGTAGTATTTACAAGACATTAGCACACTGTACTCTATTTACAACGCGTTTGCAGTAATACAGAATGGCAGTTCAGCGACTCCATCTGGCTCTTACTGTGTTATATCAACTGGTTATCCAATATTTAACTGTCCGCAAATTTCGTTGTCTAGCCCGGAGCTTTGGGCCCTCAACCGCAGGCGTCGTCATAAGCAATTTAAATTTCGGTTTCTAGCCATGAATTCCATCCATCCATCCATTTTCAATACCGCTTATCCTCATTAGGGGGCGCTGGAGCCTATCCCAGCTGACATAGGGCGAAGGCAGGGGACACCCTGGACAGGCCGCCAGTCCATCGAGGGCACATGTAGGGACATACAACCATTCACTCTCACATTCACACCTATGGGACATTTAGAGATCAATTAACCTGCAGCATGTCTTTGGACTGTGGGAGGAAGCCGGAGAGCCCGGAGAGAACCCACGCTGCCACGGGGAGAACATGCAAACTCCACACAGAAGGACCGCTCCGACCGGGAATCGAACCCGCGGCCCTCTTGCTGTGAGGCGACAGTGCTAGCCACTACACCACCGTGTTGCCTAGTAATTCATGCGTTGTCTTTTCCAGACCATAATTTATCCGTGCATCCAAACAGAACCTGAGAATTAGTATATAGACACAGAGCACCCGTCGGTATAACTCAGCGAACTTCCAACCGTTTCCCACTGCAGACCGCTAACATCTTAGCTCCTATAGCATATCCTTAGCATATCAGACTTCAGTTCTGTTGGAACTCAAAACGCACAAGTGTATGGAAACCAGTATCTAACATATGGAATATGTTCGCTTCCCAGCGAGGACAACCGGCATGCACAAAACTTCCAGTCAACATATATTCATCCATTCAACAAACAAATATACCGATGACCCCTTCACCTCTTAGGTAATAGTTTAGAATCTATGTCGTGTTTCACGCTAAATTTAAAACCTCGCACAACCAGCTCTGACCTCCCCACACCTAAATGTTTCCTGTATAATCTACACAGACTTCGGTCAAACGGGCTCTGCAGACCGTGATTAATCAGCGCTGTGTGGGAACGTTCAGAGAGGCCGTCCGAGAGGCCCAAACAAAGTTCAGCCTTCTCTAAATCATGCTACTCTGTAGCCTCGAGCCACTCCTCAAAACACAAGGCTCACTCAGAGACATCACGTCGGGGTCACCAAACTGTAAGAGTTCAGAAAGTCTCGAGCTACCTGGTGCTTGGAAGAAGAAGCTCCGAAGCCAGAGATATATAATAATCATTATTTAATCATAACAAACAAGAGTCATCAGTATACATACATACAGGCCCGGACGCGCTCACATGGCTTCACTTCCAGTCTCCTGACGTAGCCAACAGGTTCTGTCTGGCGTCACCACGTAAGAGACCAAATTCACGTCTCACAATTAGTTTTATTGGCAGTCCATTCGCTGAGCTAAGCTCCCATTGGTTAGTGGAGGTATTCATGTAAATACCTTTCAGAGACACAGCATGCTGCTGACCAGAGAATAAGACATGAGGTTCACACCTGAAGGTTAGTTCCATTGGTTAGTGGAGGTATTCATGTAAATACCTTTCAGAGACATGCTGCTGACCAGAGAATAAGACATGAGGTTCACACCTGAAGGTTAGTTCCATTGGTTAGTGGAGGTATTCATGTAAATACCTTTCAGAGACATGCTGCTGACCAGAGAATAAGACATGAGGTTCACACCTGAAGGTTAGTTCCATTGGTTAGTGGAGGTATTCATGTAAATACCTTTCAGAGACACAGCATGCATCATACAATTAATCTTTACATTTGTCATTAACAAACAGAATAATAAAACAGTGATCCTCTCTTATGCTTCATAATATTCCTCAAATTAATTATCATAACTTTCTTTATTTATTAATTTAAAACATAACCTCTCTTATCTACATGTGCACGTGTATATAAAATCCACTACAACTCAACACTGCCACGAGGAGAACGTGGAGGGAACCCACGCTGCCACAAGGAGAACGTGGAGGGAACCCACGCTGCCACGAGGAGAACGTGGAGGGAACCCACGCTGCCACGAGGAGAACGTGGAGGGAACCCACGCTGCCAAGAGGAGAACGTGGAGGGAACCCACGCTGCCACGAGGAGAACGTGGAGGGAACCCACGCTGCCACGAGGAGAACGTGGAGGGAACCCACGCTGCCACGAGGAGAACGTGGAGGGAACCCACGCTGCCAAGAGGAGAACGTGGAGGGAACCCACGCTGCCAAGAGGAGAACGTGGAGGGAACCCACGCTGCCACGAGGAGAACGTGGAGGGAACCCACGCTGCCACGAGGAGAACGTGGAGGGAACCCACGCTGCCAAGAGGAGAACGTGGAGGGAACCCACGCTGCCACGAGGAGAACGTGGAGGGAACCCACGCTGCCAAGAGGAGAACGTGGAGGGAACCCACGCTGCCACGAGGAGAACGTGGAGGGAACCCACGCTGCCAAGAGGAGAACGTGGAGGGAACCCACGCTGCCAAGAGGAGAACGTGGAGGGAACCCAGATAAAGTGAGACAATGAAGAGACAGACAGGTGGGAACTGATGCTGAGGACTCATCTCACACACACACACACACACACACACACACACACACACACACACACACACACACACTAATTGAAACACGCCCCTTCTGTCCTAGGGGACCTGTTACTGTTGTCTCTCTCTCTGAGCCGTCTGATTGGCTGAGATGTTTATCAGTCTTTGGCTCTACGCCCACTGATCACTGGCTTGTTACAGTGACAGGCCCCGCCCCCTCCTGACCTCCTGACCTCCTGACGCATTGAACTGTGGGAAAACAAGCGCTGCTGCCTCTCACAGAGAAGATGGATCTATTGATCAGATTAATACGCTGTGTCATAAAACCTCTCTGAGTATTCTCATGTACAACATGCACGCTCACATGCACTAATCAGGTGGTTAATATCTTTATGTAGATGATAGTTATTAATGACATTATATTATACTGACCTCTTAAAATCAGGACAAAGAAACCAGTTAAAAACACTTCAGTTTTATTATTGTCATGAATATTTCCAAAGAGCTTCAAACACAAACTGACTGTAACACAGATTGTTTATCAGCTGTTCAGATGGATTATTGGTCATATCTGCTGATATGATTTAACCGTCCGGTAGAAACCGGAAATGAGCTTCACGTCTTCCTCCGTTAGTCTCCAATTGATTCGAAAGAGAGGCTCTTATTGTGAAAGTGTAACTTCCTCTTCCTAATACAGCTGTTTGAGCTGGAAGGAAAGGGCGTCGGCCTGCAGAGAGAAACAGCTGCGGGTTCTCAAATCTCCGAAGTCCCTGAATGCACCGTATAGTTGTTGGGTACTTATACTGTGTTATTAAATACTTTAGTCATCAGAGGGAAATATTCTCCCTTTTAAAAAAACACAAAGTCACTTTCTTTCTGCGGAAAGTTGAACTCTGAAGTTTTAACATCTTCAAATGAATTCAAATCAATTCAAAAACTGAGGGAGGATTAATTTTCAATATTAATATTTATGAAGATAAACGTGACAAAGCAGCAGCGTTGTTAAGCTTCATGAAGGAATAAAGATTTAA
>NC_046969.1:27473871-27493871 GCF_009769545.1 Cyclopterus lumpus | reverse complement strand
CTTCAATCTTAAACAGCTCAGGCTTGAACCACAAAGCTGAAGAGATGAATGATTAAATGATTAAAATATTGATAATATACTTTGTTAATTCCTTCTTTCCATTCCTTCTAGTCCTGCCTCTGTGCAGTTCTAATTTCTTTACTTCTGTCCTTCATTATTTTATTCTTCAACCTCAAAGCTTAAGCTGCCTCTCCTCCCTTGTTTCCTGCTTCCCTTCATTGTTTCTTGGGTTTCTTCTGGTAGCGGATTGTTGTTGTTGTTGTTTGTTTTGCGTATCATTTCCATCGTTGTGCTTTCTGCCTGATCATAAAAGGAGACTTTCTCTCTCGCAGCAGAAAACACATTCCTGTTGTTGGAGTGTTTATTGACTGACTCACGGTGGCCATGGCAACGGGGGAAAGGCCTCTTTCATAGAGCGAGCGTTACCTTCCTGCAGGCTGATGTGAGCCGTGAGGTTGACCTCCGTCTGCTGGAGCTGCTCCTCGCTCCTCTGCAGGACGCTGATGTTCCGGTTCAGGAACACCTGCAGCACCAACGAAGAAGAACACCGTGTCATCACGTCTCATGTTTCTATGACACTACATCGAAATGTGAAAGTAGTCCACTAATCCGGACCCGAAGGTAAAAGAACCTGCTCATCAGGACCTTCTGAAGCCGCTTGTTTATCGTACAATCAGAAGTTATTATTATTATTAATATTATTATTGTCTAGCACCAATGTGGGACTCGCTTCATGAGATTCTTATGCACCTGGACTCCCAGAGCGATGCTAAGTGTGAGTCTAACTTCAGATCCGGGTCTCAGCAAAGGCCTTTTATCGTGTGATCCTGCAGAACCTCTTCAGACAGAACCCTGTTATGAAGCGGCTCTGAAGGTCCCTTGACAGGGCCCTAACCTGACCACAACCAAAGAGGCCAGGCCAGACCAGACCAGGCCAGACCGGACCAGACCAGACCGGACCAGACCAGACCAGGCCAGACCGGACCAGACCAGACCAGGCCAGACCGGACCAGGCCAGACCAGACCGGACCAGACCAGACCAGGCCAGACCGGACCAGGCCAGACCGGACCAGACCAGACCAGACCAGGCCAGACCGGACCAGACCAGACCAGACCAGACCAGACCAGGCCAGATCAGACCAGACCACACCAGACCAGACCAGACCATATCAGACCAGACCAGTTTGTGCCAGGCTGCTGTCTGCCCGCAGGGTTCAGCTGGTGATTGAAAGCAGGACGTCTCCGTCCGTTAACTCGACCCTGAGAACAGCTTTTAGAAACATTCCTTTCATTGAACGCGGCAGATAAAGTTAGACCAGCTCTTTAAACAGAGTCCTGCAGAGTCCTGCATTTAAAGGAACAGTCCTAACAAATGTCTTCACCCATACCAGTGTGAGTATGAGTATGAGTACTCACACTGAGTACTCATACTCATACTCACACTGAGTACTCACACTGAGTACTCACACTGAGTACTCATACTCATACTCACACTGAGTACTCATACTCATACTGAGTACTCACACTGAGTACTCATACTCATACTCACACTGAGTACTCACACTGAGTACTCACACTGAGTACTCATACTCATACTCACACTGAGTACTCATACTCATACTCACACTGAGTACTCATACTGAGTACTCATACTCATACTCACACTGAGTACTCATACTCATACTCACACTGAGTACTCATACTGAGTACTCATACTCATACTCACACTGAGAATAACTACCGGCCCATATCAAACTTGCCATTCTTAGGCAAAGTCCTAGAGAAGGTTGAAAACCAACAGCTTACTGACCTTCTCCTGTCTAACAATGCGTTTGATACTTTCCAATCAGGTTTTAGGGCCCACCACAGCACTGAGAGCGCTCTGATGAAGGTGACAAGACCGCCTGAACTAAAAGACATGCAGCCAAAATCAAAGGAATAGTGTCTAATCCAGACTTGGAGAGACTAATCCATGAGTTTGTCTCCAGCAGGTTAGACTCCTGTAACGGCCTTCATCATCCTTCATCATCCTTCATCATCCTTCATCATCCTTCATCACTCTTCATCATCCTTCATCATCCTTCATCATCCTTCATCACTCTTCATCACCATTCATCACATTCACAGTCAACAAGTTACAAGACAAAACAACATCAGAACAAACTGATCAAAGATTAATAGCAGCTGACAAATGTGGAATCCCTCTAAATATCACAAGTGGTAGCAGTTACAGAGCTCACGTATTAGGCTTTTATTTTGTAGGAAAGTAGAGGCGTGGCAGCAGTTACAGAGCTCACGTATTAGGCTTTTATTTTGTAGGAAAGTAGAGGCGTGGCAGCAGTTACAGAGCTCACGTATTAGGCTTTTATTTTGTAGGAAAGTAGAGGCGTGGCAGCAGTTACAGAGCTCATGTATTAGGCTTTTATTTTGTAGGAAAGTAGAGGCGTGGCAGCAGTTACAGAGCTCACGTATTAGGCTTTTATTTTGTAGGAAAGTTGAGGCGTGGCAGCAGTTACAGAGCTCACGTATTAGGCTTTTATTTTGTAGGAAAGTAGAGGCGTGGCAGCAGTTACAGAGCTCACGTATTAGGCTTTTATTTTGTAGGAAAGTAGAGGCGTGGCAGCAGTTACAGAGCTCATGTATTAGGCTTTTATTTTGTAGGAAAGCAGAAGCGTAGCAGCAGTTACAGAGCTCACGTATTAGGCTTTTATTTTGTAGGAAAGTAGAGGCGTGGCAGCAGTTACAGAGCTCACGTATTAGGCTTTTATTTTGTAGGAAAGTAGAGGCGTGGCAGCAGTTACAGAGCTCACGTATTAGGCTTTTATTTTGTAGGAAAGTAGAGGCGTGGCAGCAGTTACAGAGCTCACGTATTAGGCTTTTATTTTGTAGGAAAGTAGAGGCGTGGCAGCAGTTACAGAGCTCATATATTAGGCTTTTATTTTGTAGGAGAGCAGAAGCATAGCAGCAGTTACAGAGCTCACGTATTAGGCTTTTATTTTGTAGGAAAGTAGAGGTGTGGCAGCAGTTACAGAGCTCACGTATTAGGCTTTTATTTTGTAGGAAAGCAGAAGCATAGCAGCAGTTCCAGACAGAGCAAACACGATGATCACGGTTATCAGCTGAATCTTTCTAACAGCTCGAAGCTGAAGACAGGAAGCTGTCAGGAGCCACAAAGAACAGCGTTTCCTGTGTCGACGTGAATCAACTTCCTGTTGAGTCGAAGCTGAATTCAACTCCTGTTACCAGGTTCAGACCACAGGATCAGATCATTTAAGACGGCAAGCTGTGATTGGTCGGCCACGTCTCACAGAGACCGTCTGAACTGGACCAGAAGCTACCGGCTTGATTATCAACCTGAGACTTCATCCTTCAGGGAGACCTGCTGCTTCCTGTTGACTTCTAACCAATCAGCTGACTGAAGCATGTTCAGGTACTCTGTTCTCTATTTGTTCAGGTACTCTGTTCTCTACCTGTTCAGGTACTATGTTCTCTACCTGTTCAGGTACTCTGTTCTCTACCTGTTCAGGTACTCTGTTCTCTATTTGTTCAGGTACTCTGTTCTCTACCTGTTCAGGTACTATGTTCTCTGTTCTCTACCTGTTCAGGTACTATGTTCTCTACCTGTTCAGGTACTCTGTTCTCTACCTGTTCAGGTACTATGTTCTCTACCTGTTCAGGTACCCTGTTCAGGTACTATGTTCTCTACCTGTTCAGGTACTCTGTTCTCTACTTGTTCAGGTACTATGTTCTCTACTTGTTCAGGTACTCTGTTCTCTACTTGTTCAGGTACTCTGTTCTCTACCTGTTCAGGTACTATGTTCTCTACCTGTTCAGGTACTCTGTTCTCTACTTGTTCAGGTACTATGTTCTCTACTTGTTCAGGTACTCTGTTCTCTACCTGTTCAGGTACTATGTTCTCTACTTGTTCAGGTACTCTATTCTCTACCTGTAAAAGGTACTATGTTCTCTACCTGTTCAGGTACCCTGTTCAGGTACTATGTTCTCTACCTGTTCAGGTACTCTGTTCTCTACTTGTTCAGGTACTCTGTTCTCTACTTGTTCAGGTACTCTGTTCTCTACCTGTTCAGGTACTATGTTCTCTACTTGTTCAGGTACTCTATTCTCTACCTGTAAAAGGTACTATGTTCTCTACCTGTTCAGGTACTATGTTCTCTACCTGTTCAGGTACTCTGTTCTCTACTTGTTCAGGTACTCTGTTCTCTACTTGTTCAGGTACTCTGTTCTCTACCTGTTCAGGTACTATGTTCTCTACTTGTTCAGGTACTCTATTCTCTACCTGTTCAGGTACTCTGTTCTCTACTTGTTCAGGTACTCTGTTCTCTACCTGTTCAGGTACTCTGTTCTCTACTTGTTCAGGTACTCTGTTCTCTACTTGTTCAGGTACTCTGTTCTCTACCTGTTCAGGTACTATGTTCTCTACTTGTTCAGGTACTCTGTTCTCTACCTGTTCAGGTACTCTGTTCTCTACTTGTTCAGGTACTCTGTTCTCTACCTGTTCAGGTACTCTGTTCTCTACTTGTTCAGGTACTCTGTTCTCTACTTGTTCAGGTACTCTGTTCTCTACCTGTTCAGGTACTATGTTCTCTACTTGTTCAGGTACTCTGTTCTCTACCTGTTCAGGTACTATGTTCTCTGTTCTCTACCTGTTCAGGTACTATGTTCTCTACCTGTTCAGGTACTCTGTTCTCTACCTGTTCAGGTACTATGTTCTCTGTTCTCTACCTGTTCAGGTACTATGTTCTCTACCTGTTCAGGTACTCTGTTCTCTACCTGTTCAGGTACTATGTTCTCTACCTGTTCAGGTACTCTGTTCTCTACTTGTTCAGGTACTCTGTTCTCTACTTGTTCAGGTACTCTGTTCTCTACCTGTTCAGGTACTATGTTCTCTACTTGTTCAGGTACTCTGTTCTCTACCTGTTCAGGTACTCTGTTCTCTACTTGTTCAGGTACTCTGTTCTCTACCTGTTCAGGTACTCTGTTCTCTACTTGTTCAGGTACTCTGTTCTCTACTTGTTCAGGTACTCTGTTCTCTACCTGTTCAGGTACTATGTTCTCTACTTGTTCAGGTACTCTGTTCTCTACCTGTTCAGGTACTCTGTTCTCTACTTGTTCAGGTACTCTGTTCTCTACTTGTTCAGGTACTCTGTTCTCTACCTGTTCAGGTACTCTGTTCTCTACTTGTTCAGGTACTCTGTTCTCTACCTGTTCATGTACTCTGTTCTCTACTTGTTCAGGTACTCTGTTCTCTACTTGTTCCGGTACTCTGTTCTCTACCTGTTCAGGTACTATGTTCTCTACTTGTTCAGGTACTCTGTTCTCTACCTGTTCAGGTACTCTGTTCTCTACTTGTTCAGGTACTCTGTTCTCTACCTGTTCAGGTACTCTGTTCTCTACCTGTTCAGGTACTCTGTTCTCTACCTGTTCAGATACTCAGTTCTCTACTTGTTCAGGTACCCTGTTCTCTACTTGTTCAGGTACTCTGTTCTCTACTTGTTCAGGTACTCTGTTCTCTACCTGTTCAGGTACTCTGTTCTCTACCTGTTCAGGTACTATGTTCTCTACCTGTTCAGGTACTCTGTTCTCTACCTGTTCAGGTACTATGTTCTCTGTTCTCTACCTGTTCAGGTACTATGTTCTCTACCTGTTCAGATACTCAGTTCTCTACCTGTTCAGGTTCTCTCCTGTTGACCTGCTGGATGAGGAGGTGGATGAAGACTGTAAAAGAACTGATGATGTTTCTGGCTAATGAGCGCCATGTTGGATTCTCCTGTTTCACAAGGCGTGGTGTCAAAGTGTATTCCTATAGATAAAGGACTCATCTCTGTACTGGTCTTGTTAGACCTTAGTGCTGATAAAGGACTCATCTCTGTACTGGTCTTGTTAGACCTTAGTGCTGATAAAGGACTCATCTCTGTACTGGTCTTGTTAGACCTTAGTGCTGATAAAGGACTCATCTCTGTACTGGTCTTGTTAGACCTTAGTGCTGATAAAGGACTCATCTCTGTACTGGTCTTGTTAGACCTTAGTGCTGATAAAGGACTCATCTCTGTACTGGTCTTGTTAGACCTTAGTGCTGATAAAGGACTCATCTCTGTACTGGTCTTGTTAGACCTTAGTGCTGATAAAGGACTCATCTCTGTACTGGTCTTGTTAGACCTTAGTGCTGATAAAGGACTCATCTCTGTACTGGTCTTGTTAGACCTTAGTGCTGATAAAGGACTCATCTCTGTACTGGTCTTGTTAGACCTTAGTGCTGATAAAGGACTCATCTCTGTACTGGTCTTGTTAGACCTTAGTGCTGATAAAGGACTCATCTCTGTACTGGTCTTGTTAGACCTTAGTGCTGATAAAGGACTCATCTCCGTACTGGTCTTGTTAGACCTTAGTGCTGATAAAGGACTCATCTCTGTACTGGTCTTGTTAGACCTTAGTGCTGATAAAGGACTCATCTCTGTACTGGTATTATTAGACCTTAGTGCTGATAAAGGACTCATCTCCGTACTGGTCTTGTTAGACCTTAGTGCTGATAAAGGACTCATCTCCGTACTGGTATTATTAGACCTTAGTGCTGCGTTCGACACCATTGATCATGACATCCTATTACAGAGACTGGATCAGTCGATTGGCATTTCAGGTACCGCACTAAGTTGGTTTAAATCCTATTTATCAGATCGATCTCAATTTGTATTTGTAAACGATGAAGCCTCAATGACCACCAACGTTAATCACGGAGTTCCACAAGGTTCTGTGCTTGGACCAATTATATTTACCATATATATGGTTCTTTTGGGCAATATTATCAGGAAACACTCCATAAACTTTCATTGCTATGCAGACGATACTCAATTATATCTATGGATCAAACCAGAGGAGACCAACCAGCTCGCTAAAATTCAAGAATGTCTTAAAGACATAAAAACATGGATGACCTGCAACTTCCTGATGTTAAACTCAGACAAAACTGAAGTTATTTTACTGGCCCTGAACACCTCAGAGATCAATTATCTGGTGATGTGGTTTCTGTAGATGGCATTGCCCTGGCATCCAACACCACTAAAGAATCTCTAGTTATCTTTGATCAGGACTTGTCCATTAACTCCACGTTAAGCACGTTAACTTCTCCTCACCTACAAAGCCTTGATTGGTGATGCACCATCATATCTTAAGGAGCTTGTAGTACCATATTGCCCCACTAGAGAGCTGCTCACTAAATGTGGGTCTACTTGTGGTTCCTAGAGTCCTAAAAAGTAGGATGGGAGCCAGAGCCTTCAGTTATCAAGCTCCTCTATTATGGAACCAGCTTCCACTTTCAGTCCTGGAGGCAGACACAGTCACCTCATTCAAGAACAGATTTAAGACTTTCCTCTTTAATAGTGCTTATAGTTAGGGCTGAATCAGGTTTGCCCTGGTCCAGCCCCTTGATATGCTGCTATAGGCTTATAGGCTGCTGGGGGATGTTTTAGGATACACTGAGCACCTATCTCCTCTTCTCTCTCTCCTTATGGATGAATTTACATCTCTCCATTGCACCTTATTAACTCTGCTTCCTCCCCGGAGTCGTTGTGACTTCACGTCTCGTAGGGTCCATTGGACCTGGAGGTGTCTGAAGCTGGTCCTGGGTCCTTGCCCCTGCTTCCTGCTTCCAGCTTCTGGCCTGGACCTGGCCTCCTTCCCAATAGCCCTGCTCTGTGGCCCTGCTGACCCCCCTCCCCGCTTTCTCGTTCTGTTTCATGGATTGTGGAGGTTTGGATTATGGTCCATGTCTACTCCTCATTATTAATAATTTCTGTCATATTCATGTAATGTGTTTATGTAACTCTGTAACTCTGTTCATCTGGTCACATGACATCTATTCTTCTGTCCATCCGGGGAGAGGGATCCTCCTCTGTTGCTCTACAGAAGGGTTCTTACCTTTTTTACCCTGAAAGGTTATTTTCTATTATTTTCTTGGGAGTTTTTCCTGATCCGATGTGAGGTCAAAGGTCAGGGATACAGATTGTAAAGCCCTCTGAGGGGAGTTTGTAATTTTGGGCTATACAAAATAAACTGAATTGAATTGAATAGAAGGCAGTGTAGCAAGGCATTCTGGGTATCGTAGTCCCAGTTCCACATATCTGTGAGCAGGAAGTTTGCACACTTTCCGCTTCTATAAATAAAAAGGAATCTTCCAGCGAGTTTCCAAATACTGAGACAGACTGAGAGGGGGGAGGACCAGAGGTGAAGTAAGGAGAGGAGGAATGAGTCAGGACCAATCAGAGGAGGAGGAGAGGAGGAGGAGGAGAGGAGGAATGAGTCAGGACCAATCAGAGGAGGAGGGAGAGGAGGAGAGGAGGAGAGGAGGAGGAGGACACACTCACTTTTTCCAACCAACAAAAAATGAAGTTGGAAATGTTGGAAGGAACTAAACTCTCAACAGTTTAAACACAGAGGAGGAGAGGAGAGGAGGAGAGGAGAGGAGAAGGAGGAGAGGAGGAGAGGAGAGGAGAGGAGAGGAGAGGAGGAGAGGAGAGGAGAGGAGAGGAGAGGAGAGGAGAAGGAGGAGAGGAGGAGAGGAGAGGAGAGGAGAGGAGGAGAGGAGAGGAGAGGAGAGGTGAAGGAGGAGAGGAGGAGAGGAGAGGAGAGGAGAGAGGAGAGGAGAGAGAGGAGAGGAGAGGAGAGGAGGAGAGGAGAGAGAAAAGAGGAGAGAGAGGAGAGGAGGAGAGGAGAAGGAGGAGAGGAGGAGAGGAGAGGAGAGGAGAGGAGGAGAGGAGAGGAGAGGAGAGGTGAAGGAGGAGAGGAGGAGAGGAGAGGAGAGGAGGAGAGGAGAGGAGAAGGAGGAGAGGAGGAGAGGAGAGGAGAGGAGAGGAGAGGAGGAGAAGGAGGAGAGGAGAGGAGAAGAGGAGAGGAAAGGAGAAGGAGGAGAGGAGGAGAGGAGGAGAGGAGGAGAGGAGAAGGAGGAGAGGAGGAGAGGAGAGGAGAGGAGAGGAGGAGAGGAGAGGAGGAGAGGATGAGAGGATGAGAGGAGAGGAGAGGAGAGGAGGAGAGGAGAGGAGAGGAGAGGAGAGGAGGAGAGGAGGAGAGGAGAGGAGAGGAGAGGAGGAGAGGAGAGGAGAGGAGAGGAGAGGAGAGGAGAGGAGAGGAGAGGAGAAGGAGGAGAGGAGGAGAGGAGAGGAGAGGAGAGGAGAGGAGGAGAGGAGAGGAGAGGAGAGGAGAGGAGAGGAGAGGTGAAGGAGGAGAGGAGGAGAGGAGAGGAGAGGAGAGAGGAGAGGAGAGGACAAGGAGGAGAGGAGGAGAGGAGAGGAGAGGAGAAGGAGGAGAGGAGGAGAGGAGAGGAGAGGAGAGGAGAGGAGAAGGAGGAGAGGAGGAGAGGAGAGGAGAGGAGAAGGAGGAGAGGAGGAGAGGAGAGGAGAGGAGAGGAGAGGAGAAGGAGGAGAGGAGGAGAGGAGGAGAGGAGAGGAGAGGAGGAGAGGAGAGGAGAGGAGAGGAGAGGAGAGGTGAAGGAGGAGAGGAGGAGAGGAGAGGAGAGGAGAGAGGAGAGGAGAGGACAAGGAGGAGAGGAGGAGAGGAGAGGAGAGGAGAAGGAGGAGAGGAGGAGAGGAGAGGAGAGGAGAGAGGAGAGGAGAGGACAAGGAGGAGAGGAGGAGAGGAGAGGAGAGGAGAAGGAGGAGAGGAGGAGAGGAGAGGAGAGGAGAAGGAGGAGAGGAGGAGAGGAGAAGGAGGAGAGGAGGAGAGGAGAGGAGAGGAGAGGAGAGGAGGAGAAGGAGGAGAGGAGAGGAGAAGAGGAGAGGAAAGGAGAAGGAGGAGAGGAGGAGAGGAGGAGAGGAGGAGAGGAGGAGAGGAGGAGAGGAGAAGGAGGAGAGGAGGAGAGGAGAGGAGAGGAGAGGAGAGGAGAGGAGAGGAGAGGAGGAGAGGAGAGGAGGAGAGGAGGAGAGGATGAGAGGAGAGGAGAGGAGAGGAGGAGAGGAGAAGGAGGAGAGGAGGAGAGGAGAGGAGAAGAGGAGAGGAGAGGAGAAGGAGGAGAGGAGGAGAGGAGGAGAGGAGAAGGAGGAGAGGAGGAGAGGAGGAGAGGAGAAGGAGGAGAGGAGGAGAGGAGGAGAGGAGGAGAGGAGAAGGAGGAGAGGAGGAGAGGAGAGGATAGGAGAGGAGGAGAGGATGAGAGGAGAGGAGAGGAGAAGGAGGAGAGGAGGAGAGGAGAAGGAGGAGAGGAGGAGAGGAGGAGAGGAGAGGAGGAGAGGAGAAGGAGGAGAGGAGAAGGAGGAGGGGAGAGGAGGAGGAGAAGAGGAGGAGAGGAGGAGGAGGAGGAGAGGAGGAGGAGAGGAGGAGAGGAGAAGGAGGAGAGGAGGAGAGGAGGTGAGGAGAAGGAGGAGAGGAGGAGGAGGAGAGGAGGAGGAGAGGAGGAGGAGAGCAGGAGAGGAGGAGGAGGAGAGGAGGAGGAGAGGAGGAGGAGAGGAGGAGGAGGAGAGGAGGAGGAGGAGAGGAGGATGGGCGGCAGGGTCCACTTGAAGTCAGCTGACCTGTCGACTGCTTCATCACTTCAGATCAATTCATCTGTTATTAATCAGTTACTGATTAATAACAGATGAATTGATTCATGTATTATTGGTCTCACAGTAGCCACGCCTCCTAATCTGAACCAATATCAAGATTAACCTTCTAGAAGATTCTAAACACGTTATGAATATGGACCTGAGATGACTGGAGCTTCTAAACACGTTATGAATATGGACCTGAGATGACTGGAGCTTCTAAACACATTATGAATATGGACCTGAGATGACTGGAGCTTCTAAACACATTATGAATATGGACCTGAGATGACTGGAGCTTCTAAACACGTTATGAATATGGACCTGAGATGACTGGAGCTTCTAAACACATTATGAATATGGACCTGAGATGACTGGAGCTTCTAAACACATTATGAATATGGACCTGAGATGACTGGAGCTTCTAAACACATTATGAATATGGACCTGAGATGACTGGAGCTTCTAAACACGTTATGAATATGGACCTGAGATGACTGGAGCTTCTAAAGATGTTATGAATATGGACCTGAGATGACTGGAGCTTCTAAACACATTATGAATATGGACCTGAGATGACTGGAGCTTCTAAAGATGTTATGAATATGGACCTGAGATGACTGGAGCTTCTAAACACGTTATGAATATGGACCTGAGATGACTCACGTTCTCCTGCCGGCAGCCCTCCAGCGTGGTCTTGGTGGCGTTGAGGCGGTCCAGCAGCAGGAGGGTCTCAGCTCTCTGGCGGCGCTGCTCCTCCCGGACTTCCTCCAGCAGCTCCTCCAGGGCCACCTTGTTCTTGCTCCACACCACCTTGGCCCCCTCCCTCTTCTCAGTCACCTCCTGCAGCTCGGCGCGGCACACGGCGGAGCTCTTCAGGTCCGGAGAAGTCCCCCACACCACGATGACCACCAGCGAGACCAGGGACCACAAGGCCAGCAGGGCCAGGACCACGTTCTTGGCCGTCTGGGAGGAGCTGGACGAGGCCGCCATGAAGGAAGAGGGTGGAGGTTGATGAAGAGGAGGGTGGAGACGAAGGTAGACCTTGATGAAGAGGAGGGTGGAGATGAAGGTAGACCTTGATGAAGAGGAGGGTGGAGATGAAGGTAGACCTTGATGAAGAGGAGGGTGGAGATGAAGGTCGAGCTTGATGAATAGGAGGGTGGAGATAAAAGTAGACCTTGATGAAGAGGAAGGTGGTATATGAAGGTAGACCTTGATGAAGAGGAGGGTGGAGATGAAGGCAGACCTTGATGAAGATGAGGGTGGAGATAAAAGTAGACCTTGATGAAGATGAGGGTGGAGATAAAAGTAGACCTTGATGAAGAGGAGCTGTGTGCAGCAGCTGCTCTCAGAGAGTCTTTCAGGAGTGATGTGGACTTTCCCTTCAGGCTGGGCAGGAACTCAGGGAGGGGCCAAGCTCCACCCCCTGCCTCATGCGCTCCACCCCCACTTCCTGCTGCCTCCCCACCCTAAAGCTCCTCCACCCTTCATGTCGGTGAGAGGACGATCAACAGGAAAGTCACACACACCTCTCACATAGAACAAACTTTCCATGTGCGTGAGTGTGTGAGTGTGTGAGTGTGTGTGTGAGTGAGTCAGTGTGTGAGTGTGTGAGTGTGTGTGAGTGAGTCAGTGAGTGAGTGTGTGAGTGTGTGTGTGTGTGTGTGTGTGTGTGTGATTGTGTGTGTGAGTGTGTGTGAGTGTGTGTGTGTGTGTGTGTGTGTGTGTGTGAGTGTGTGTGTGAGTGAGTCAGTGTGTGAGTGTGTGAGTGTGTGTGAGTGAGTCAGTGAGTGTGTGTGTGTGTGTGTGTGTGTGTGTGATTGTGTGTGTGAGTGTGTGTGAGTGTGTGTGTGTGTGTGTGTGTGTGTGTGTGTGTGTGATTGTGTGTGTGAGTGTGTGTGTGTGTGTGTGTGTGTGTGTGTGTGTGTGTGTGTGAACACTGAGGCTTTCTGTTTCTATTTCTCAGCCTCACAACGATGAACTCTGGAACACAAACGACTGAAAGAGAAACGAAACTGAAAAAAGAAAGACAGAAAAAAAAGAAATAAAGAAAAGAAGTAAAGAAAAGAAATAAAGAAAAGAAATAAAGAAAAGAAATACAAACAGAAGTAAAGAAAAGAAATAAAGCTCTCACTTTTTCCTGACTTCCTGCCAGCTGCTGGCAAAGAGTTGGCACAGGCCCCGCCCCCACCAGTCTGTCTAAGCTGTGATTGGTTCAGAGCATGACTCTCTCTCTAAACATCTGTAATGTCTGCCAGGAGGCTGAACCCCCTCCCCACCCAACAGAATGGAGTCTCAGTTAACTGTGATAATAATAGCAATAAGAATAATAGTAATGATAGTAATGATAATAATAGTAATAATAATAATAATAATAATAAAAAAAATAATAATAATTAAAGCTGCGAGCAGCGATGAACAAGGTTTTTTTCTTGTAAATGTCTCGTAAATGTTGTGTAGATGTTGTGTAAATGTTGTGTAAATGTTGTGTAAATATTATGTAAATGTCTTGTAAATGTTGTGTAAATGTTGTGTAAATATTATGTAAATGTCTTGTAAATGTTGTGTAAATGTTGTGTAAATATTATGTAAATGTATTGCACTTTGAGGAACTCCTAAACCCGGCCAACATGTCCCCCGGAGAGGGGGCAGCGCCAGAAGACTTTGGGGTGGTTTCACCCATATCCCTGGCAGAGGTCGCTAAGTTAGTCAAAAAGCTCCTTGGTGGCAAGGCGCCAGGGGTGGATGAGATCCGCCCTGAGATGCTGAAAGCGCTGGACATTGTTGGGCTGTCTTGGTTGACACGCCTTTTCAGTGTCGCATGGGGGTCGGGAACAGTGCCCATGGACTGGCAGACCGGGGTGGTGGTTCCCATCTTCAAGAAGGGGGACCGGAGAGTGTGCTCGAACTATCGTGGTATCACACTGCTCAGCCTCCCGGGAAAAGCTTATGCCAGGGTGCAGGAGAGGAGGCTCCGACCGCTTGTCGAACCTCAGATTCAAGACGAACAGTGCGGATTCCGTCCCGGTCGTGGAACAGTGGACCAGCTCTTTACCCTCGCAAGATTACTGGAGGGGTCCTGGGAGTTTGCCCAACCAGTTTACATGTGCTTTGTAGACCTGGAGAAGGCTTTCGACCGGGTCCCTCGGGGGGTTTTGTGGGGGGTGCTGCGGGAGTATGGGGTGCCGGACCCGTTGGCACGGGCCATCCGGTCTCTGTACGCCTGCAGTAGGAGCTGTGTTCGTATCCTCGGTAGTAAGTCAGACACGTTCCCGGTGGGTGTTGGCCTCCGCCAGGGCTGCCCTTTATCACCGGTCCTGTTCGTGACCTTCACGGACAGGATATCTAGGCACAGCCAGGGGGCGGAGAGGATCCGGTTCGGGAGTCTCGGGATCGCCTCTCGGCTGTTTGCGGATGATGTGGTCCTGTTTGCCTCCTCGGACCGTGACCTCCAGCATTCACTGGGGCGTTTTGCAGCCGAGTGCGAAGCGGCAGGGATGAGAGTTAGCACCTCCAAATCTGAGGCCATGGTGCTCTGCCGGAAACCGGCGGATTGCTCCCTCCAGGTGGGGGCAAACTGCCTACCCCAAGCGAAGGAGTTCAAGTATCTCGGGGTCTTGTTCACGAGTGAGGGTAAGGTGGAGCGGGAGATCGACAGGCGGATCGGTGCGGCTGCAGCAGTAAAACAGGCGCTGTACCGGTCCGTCTTGGTGAAGAGGGAGCTGAGCCGGAAGGCAAAGCTCTCCATTTACTGGTCGGTCTACGTTCCAACCCTCACCTATGGTCACGAACTCTGGGTCGTGACCGAAAGAACGAGATCTCGGATACAAGCGGCCGAAATGAGCTTCCTCCGTAGGGTGGCCGGGCTCAGCCTTAGAGATAGGGTAAGGAGCTCGGACATCAGGGGGGAGCTCGGAGTCGAGTCGCTGCTCCTTCGTGTCCAAAGGAGTCAGCTGAGGTGGTTCATCTAGTCAGGATGCCTCCTGGACGCCTCCCATTAGAGGTTTTCCGGGCACGTCCAACTGGTAGGAGGCCCCGGGGAAGACCGAGGACACGCTGGAGGGATTCTATCTCCCGGCTGGCCTTGGAACGCCTCGGGATCCCCCAGAATGAGCTGGAAAGTGCTGCTGGTGAGAGGGAAGCCTGGGTCGGCCTGCTGAACCTGCTGCCACCGCGACCCACCCGGATAAGAGCTGATAATGGATGGGATGTTGTGTAAATGTTGTGTAAATGTCTTGGAAATTTTGTGTAAATGTTGTGTACATTTTGTGTAAATGTTGTGTAAATGTTGTGTAAATGTTGTGTAAAATGTGTTTAAATGTGTGTAAATGTTGTGTAAATGTTGTGTAAATGTTTTGTTAATGTTGTGTAAATGTTGTGTACAATTTGTTTAAATGTTGTGTAAATGTTGTGTAAATGTTGTTGTGTAAAAGTTGTGTAAAAGTTGTGTAAATGTTGTGTCAATGCTCTGTAAATGTTATGTAACATTTTTGTAAAATGTGTTTAAATGCTGTGTAAATATCGTGTAAATATTATGTAAACACTGTGTAAATGTCTTTATACACGACATTTACATGTGTAAAACTAAACCTTACCCATGTGGTCTTCAACCTCCCGAAATTTACCCACAATCCTCCGCTCCTCCGCAACCTTCACTGGTTACCGGTGGCTGCAGCATCCGCTTCAAAACATTGGTACTTGCGTACCGTGCTGCGAACAGATCGGGTCCGGTCTACATCCAGGACATGGTCTAACCTCACACCCAGGACATGGTCTAACCTCACATCCAGGACATGGTCTAACCTCACATCCAGGACATGGTCTAACCTCACACCCAGGACATGGTCTAACCTCACATCCAGTACATGGTCTAACCTCACATCCAGGACATGGTCTAACCTCACACCAGGACATGGTCTAACCTCACACCCAGGACATGGTCTAACCTCACACCAGGACATGGTCTAACCTCACATCCAGGACATGGTCTAACCTCACACCAGGACATGGTCTAACCTCACACCCAGGACTTGGTCTAACCTCACACCAGGACATGGTCTAACCTCACATCCAGGACATGGTCTAACCTCACATCCAGGACATGGTCTAACCTCACATCCAGGACATGGTCTAACCTCACACCCAGGACATGGTCTAACCTCACATCCAGTACATGGTCTAACCTCACATCCAGGACATGGTCTAACCTCACACCAGGACATGGTCTAACCTCACACCCAGGACATGGTCTAACCTCACACCAGGACATGGTCTAACCTCACATCCAGGACATGGTCTAACCTCACACCAGGACATGGTCTAACCTCACACCCAGGACTTGGTCTAACCTCACACCAGGACATGGTCTAACCTCACATCCAGGACATGGTCTAACCTCACATCCAGGACATGGTCTAACCTCACACCCAGGACATGGTCTAACCTCACACCCAGGACATGGTCTAACCTTACATCTAGGACATGGTCTAACCTCACATCCAGGACATGGTCTAACCTCACACCCCAGCCCGTTCACTTCGCTCGGCTTCTGCCAATCTGCTTGTAGCTCCTTCACTTCGAGCTAAATCAGGACTGTTTGCTGTGCTGGCTCCTCATTGGTGGAACGAGCTCCCCATTGACATCAGGACAGGAAGTCTCTACATCTTCCGTCGCAAACTAAAAACACATATTTTTCAACTATATCTTGAATAGGGAAGGTAGAGCCATAGTAGCACTTTAATAGCACTTAAATGTCTCTTACTGATAGCACTTTGTAGTTTAACGTTATTGAAGAAATTGTACTTTCTTGATTCTTGTTGTTCTGAGTTTGGACTCACGGTTTAATGCACTTATTGTAAGTCGCTTTGGATAAAACCGTCAGCTAAATGACATGAAATGTAATGTAATGTAATGTTATGTGCCATGTACCACATTCCTTCAAAGTAGCTGTAATTAAACCTCTCCTGAAGAAGACCACTCTTAATCCAGAGGTGTTGGCTAACTACAGACCGATCTCTAACCTTCCCTTCCTCTCTAAGATCCTTGAGAAAGTAGGACTCATCTCTGTACTGGTCTTGTTAGACCTTAGTGCTGATAAAGGACTCATCTCTGTACTGGTCTTGATAGACCTTAGTGCTGATAAAGGACTCATCTCTGTACTGGTCTTGTTAGGCCTTAGTGCTGATAAAGGACTCATCTCTGTACTGGTCTTGTTAGACCTTAGTGCTGATAAAGGACTCATCTCTGTACTGGTCTTGTTAGACCTTAGTGCTGCGTTCGACACCATTGATCATGACATCCTATTACAGAGACTGGATCAGTCGATTGGCATTTCAGGTACCGCACTAAGTTGGTTTAAATCCTATTTATCAGATCGATCTCAGTTTGTATTTGTAAACGATGAAGCCTCAATGACCACCAACGTTAATCACGGAGTTCCACAAGGTTCTGTGCTTGGACCAATTTTATTTACCTTATATATGCTTCCTTTGGGCAATATTATCAGGAAACACTGCATAAACTTTCATTGCTATGCAGACGATACTCAATTATATCTATCGATCAAACCAGAGGAGACCAACCAGCTCGCTAAAATTCAAGAATGTCTTAAAGACATAAAAACATGGATGACCTGCAACTTCCTGATGTTAAACTCAGACAAAACTGAAGTTATTTTACTG
Source organism: Cyclopterus lumpus (assembly GCF_009769545.1). Lineage (NCBI taxonomy): Eukaryota > Metazoa > Chordata > Actinopteri > Perciformes > Cyclopteridae > Cyclopterus > Cyclopterus lumpus. The sequence continues at coordinate 27,476,662 of NC_046969.1, read as the reverse complement.
GCCCTGAACACCTCAGAGATCAATTATAGTATTGTAGTACCATATTTCCCCACTAGAGAGCTGCGCTCACTAAATGTGGGGCTACTTGTGGTTCCTAGAGTCCTAAAAAGTAGGATGGGAGCCAGAGCCTTCAGTTATCAAGCTCCTCTTTTATGGAACCAGCTTCCACTTTCAGTCCTGGAGGCAGACACAGTCACCTCATTCAAGAACAGACTTAAGACTTTCCTCTTTAATAGTGCTTATAGTTAGGGCTGAATCAGGTTTGCCCTGGTCCAGCCCCTTGATATGCTGCTATAGGCTTATAGGCTGCTGGGGGATGTTTTAGGATACACTGAGCACCTATCTCCTCTTCTCTCTCTCCTTATGGATGAATTGACATCTCTCCATTGCACCTTATTAACTCTGCTTCCTCCCCGGAGTCGTTGTGACTTCACGTCTCAGAGGGTCCATTGGACCTGGAGGTGTCTGATGCTGGTGAACCGGCCTCCCATTGGCCCTGCTGATGCCCCGCCCCCCCTCCTCTCTACCTCCTTCTGTTTCATGGATTGGAGTTCCATTCATACATTGTCATATTCATGTAATGTGTTTATGTAACTCTGTAACTCTGTTCATCTGGTCACATGACATCTATTCTTCTGTCCATCCGGGGAGAGGGATCCTCCTCTGTTGCTCTCCTGAAGGTTTCTTCACTTTTTTCCCTGTCAAAGGTTATTTTTGGGGAGTTTTTCCTGATCCGATGTGAGGTCAAAGGTCAGGGATGTCGTATGTGTACAGATTGTAAAGCCCTCTGAGGGGAGTTTGTAATTTGTGATATTGGGCTAAACAAAATAAACTGAATTGAATTGAATATATATATATATATATATATATATATATATATATATCTTCTATCTTTCAATAAAAAGAATTGCACACATGCCAAACTAACTCATCCTATTAGTTTAATGTAATGTGACAAATTTCTGCTTTTCTTAATTAAACTGAATAAAAACTTTAGGTTTTGGATTGTTAGAAGAATAAAACAAGACAAGACTTCACTTTATTACAATCCACAAAAAAATAAATCCATAATGAAACTAATCTTTTGAAATGTCTCGTTTACTCAAATTAACATATTTAATTCACATTCACATAAAAATAAAAATACAGTAAAAGTTTGAGAAGCTCAACATTTATTGATTAATAAAACTGTTGTGGATCATAAAGAATGAGATAATTGTTTTTACCTAAATATTACCATCTGGTATTTGAAGCTTCCTCCAGGTGTTTGGTTGTCACAATAACCGTCAGTCAAACACAACAACAACAACAACATGCGGCTCTGGGGAAGTAAAGAGGAAGTGGGCGTTATTACAGCTCCTAACGATGACAGACAGTTCTCTCCTTTATACTTTAGTCCATGCAGGGTTCCAGTGAGCAGCAGCAGCAGCAACAACAACAACAACAACAACAACAACAACAACAACAACAACAGTTGTTGATGGAGTCGTTCATGGTCGGTCTGATCCTCCTCTCTCTCAGCAGTGAGTCGCTTTATAATTTATTTATATTGTTAATATCTAAACTCTGTTTACACATATTCATTCATATTTTTAATGTCTTAACTCATATTTATTTATATAACTAATGTCTGAATCCATATTTAAAACTATTCATAACACAATACGCAGCAGCTGAAGATGTTTGTCAAATGAAAGCTTTCTGTCTGAAGAGAGACTTGTTTAAAGATTAATTAAAATGTTTAAAGATTAATGAAGGAAATTATATTCAGAGCTCAACATTTTATTACTTTTATTTAGAATTCAGTTTAGTTTAATCTTAATGTTTTGGTTCTTGTAGTGAAACTCACATTAAAGACAACTATTTGTATTTGTTTGTTGGTGTTTTTGGTTTTGTGTTTTAATTATTTCTATATAAACGTCTATATGTGTATACATATAGACGTTTATATAAATATGTATATATACGTATACATATATATATGTATATTTACATATATATGTATATACATATAGGAATATTATAATTACATAAATGCATATATAAATAATGTATATGTATATACATTATTATATATACATATATGTTTGCCTATATGTATATACATGTATACATATGTATATATACACATATATACATGTATATATATATATAAATATATATATGCACACTGTGTATTGTGTGAGTATCTTGCATTCAGGTTCGTGGGGGGAGGGGCCAGCCTGTGCATGTGAGGCTCGGGGAGGACGCCGCCCTGCAGTGCCCCCTGCTGGACACCTCCAGCGGCGCCTCCTCCACCCTCAGCTGGTACCGGGTGGCTGTGGGACGGCGACCCGAGCTGCTGCTGCCCGCCCGGTCCTCAGACAGCAGCTCCCGGGGGCAGCGAGTCTCGGCTGCAGCCGACGGCTCGCTGCTGCTGCGCCGCTTCCAGCACAGCGATGCAGCGGTTTATTACTGCGCCGTCACGCGGGGGGAGAGAAGAAGAAGAAACCACGTCGCTCAACCGGAAGTTGTACCTGAGTCTGTTACACCTGAGTCTGTTACACCTGAGTCTGTTACACATGAGTCTGTTACACCTGAGTCTGTTACACATAAGTCTTTTACACCTGAGTCTGTTACACATGAGTCTGTTACACATAAGTCTGTTACACCTGAGTCTGTTACACCTGAGTCTGTTACACCTGAGTCTGTTACACCTGAGTCTGTTACACATAAGTCTGTTACACCTGAGTCTGTTACACCTGAGTCTGTTACACCTGAGTCTGTTACACCTGAGTCTTTTACACCTGAG
>NC_046969.1:27453871-27471371 GCF_009769545.1 Cyclopterus lumpus | reverse complement strand
GTAGATGTTGTGTTGTCCTCACGTCTCGTCTCCTCCTGTAGATGTTGTGTTGTCCTCACGTCTCGTCTCCTCCTGTAGATGTTGTGTTGTCTTCATGTCTCCTCCTGTAGATGTTGTGTTGTCCTCACGTCTCCTCCTGTAGATGTTGTGTTGTCCTCACGTCTCGTCTCCTCCTGTAGATGTTGTGTTGTCCTCACGTCTCGTCTCCTCCTGTAGATGTTGTGTTGTCCTCACGTCTCGTCTCCTCCTGTAGATGTTGTGTTGTCCTCACGTCTCGTCTCCTCCTGTAGATGTTGTGTTGTCCTCATGTCTCCTCCTGTAGATGTTGTGTTGTCCTCATGTCTCCTCCTGTAGATGTTGTGTTGTCCTCATGTCTCCTCCTGTAGATGTTGTGTTGTCCTCATGTCTCCTCCTGTAGATGTTGTGTTGTCCTCATGTCTCCTCCTGTAGATGTTGTGTTGTCCTCATGTCTCCTCCTGTAGATGTTGTGTTGTCCTCATGTCTCCTCCTGTAGATGTTGTGTTGTCCTCATGTCTCCTCCTGTAGATGTTGTGTTGTCCTCATGTCTCCTCCTGTAGATGTTGTGTTGTCCTCACGTCTCCTCCTGTAGATGTTGTGTTGTCCTCACGTCTCCTCCTGTAGATGTTGTGTTGTCCTCATGTCTCCTCCTGTAGATGTTGTGTTGTCCTCACGTCTCCTCCTGTAGATGTTGTGTTGTCCTCATGTCTCCTCCTGTAGATGTTGTGTTGTCCTCATGTCTCCTCCTGTAGATGTTGTGTTGTCCTCACGTCTCCTCCTGTAGATGTTGTGTTGTCCTCATGTCTCCTCCTGTAGATGTTGTGTTGTCCTCATGTCTCCTCCTGTAGATGTTGTGTTGTCCTCATGTCTCCTCCTGTAGATGTTGTGTTGTCCTCATGTCTCCTCCTGTAGATGTTGTGTTGTCCTCATGTCTCCTCCTGTAGATGTTGTGTTGTCCTCATGTCTCCTCCTGTAGATGTTGTGTTGTCCTCACGTCTCCTCCTGTAGATGTTGTGTTGTCCTCATGTCTCCTCCTGTAGATGTTGTGTTGTCCTCACGTCTCGTCTCCTCCTGTAGATGTTGTGTTGTCCTCATGTCTCCTCCTGTAGATGTTGTGTTGTCCTCATGTCTCCTCCTGTAGATGTTGTGTTGTCCTCACGTCTCCTCCTGTAGATGTTGTGTTGTCCTCATGTCTCCTCCTGTAGATGTTGTGTTGTCCTCATGTCTCCTCCTGTAGATGTTGTGTTGTCCTCATGTCTCCTCCTGTAGATGTTGTGTTGTCCTCACGTCTCCTCCTGTAGATGTTGTGTTGTCCTCACGTCTCCTCCTGTAGATGTTGTGTTGTCTTCATGTCTCCTCCTGTAGATGTTGTGTTGTCCTCACGTCTCCTCCTGTAGATGTTGTGTTGTCCTCACGTCTCCTCCTGTAGATGTTGTGTTGTCCTCATGTCTCCTCCTGTAGATGTTGTGTTGTCCTCACGTCTCCTCCTGTAGATGTTGTGTTGTCCTCATGTCTCCTCCTGTAGATGTTGTGTTGTCCTCACGTCTCGTCTCCTCCTGTAGATGTTGTGTTGTCCTCATGTCTCCTCCTGTAGATGTTGTGTTGTCCTCATGTCTCCTCCTGTAGATGTTGTGTTGTCCTCATGTCTCCTCCTGTAGATGTTGTGTTGTCCTCATGTCTCCTCCTGTAGATGTTGTGTTGTCCTCATGTCTCCTCCTGTAGATGTTGTGTTGTCCTCATGTCTCCTCCTGTAGATGTTGTGTTGTCCTCACGTCTCCTCCTGTAGATGTTGTGTTGTCCTCATGTCTCCTCCTGTAGATGTTGTGTTGTCCTCACGTCTCCTCCTGTAGATGTTGTGTTGTCCTCACGTCTCCTCCTGTAGATGTTGTGTTGTCCTCACGTCTCCTCCTGTAGATGTTGTGTTGTCCTCATGTCTCCTCCTGTAGATGTTGTGTTGTCCTCACGTCTCCTCCTGTAGATGTTGTGTTGTCTTCATGTCTCGTCTCCTCCTCTAGATGTTGCTGTGTTGTCTCCCTGGCCAGCAGGCAGCCGGCCTCCTTCTCCATGGTCTTCAGTGGTGGCATTCAGCTGCTGGTCCATGACGATGAAGAGGAAACTGATTATCTTCATCATAACAAGACGGCAGGTAGGCTCCAACATGTACAAGAGTAAATTAGTTGTGTGTCTCTTTGTGTTTGTTTTGTGTCTTTGTTTTGTGTCTCTTTGTAGTTGTTTTACATCTTTGTTGTTGTGTCTCTTTGTAGTTGTTTTGTGTCTCTTTGTAGTTGTTTTGTGTGGTTGTTTTGTGTCTCTTTGTGGTTGTTTTGTGTCTTTGTTTTGTATCTCTTGTGGTTGTTTTGTGTCTCTTTGTAATAGTTGTGTCTCTTTGTAGTAGTTGTGTCTCTTTGTAGTTATTTTTGCCTCTTTGTAGTTGTTCTGTGTCTCTTTGTAGTAGTTGTGTATCTTTGTGGTTATCTTTTGTCTCTTTGTATTGTTGTGTCTCTTTGTAATAGTTGTGTCTCTGTAGTTATTTTTGTCTCTTTGTAGTTGTTCTGTGTCTCTTTGTAGTAGTTGTGTATCTTTGTAGTTATTTTTTGTCTCTTTGTTGTTGTTCTGTCTCTTTGTATAGTGGTGTCTCTTTGTAGTTATTTTTGTCTCTTTGTAGTTGTTCTGTGTCTCTTTGTAGTTGTTCTGTGTCTCTTTGTAGTAGTTGTTTCTCTTTGTGGTTATTTTTGTCTCTTTGTAGTAGTTGTGTCTCTTTGCAGTTGTTCTGTGTCTCTTTGTAGTTGTTCTGTGTCTCTTTGTAGTAGTTGTGTCTCTTTGTAGTAGTTGTGTCTCTTCATGGTTATTTTTGTCTCTTTGCTGTTGTTTTGTGTCTCTTTGTAGTAGTTGTGTCTCTTCATGGTTATTTTTGTCTCTTTGCTGTTGTTTTGTGTCTCTTTGTAGTAGTTGTGTCTCTTTGCAGTTGTTTTGTGTATCTTTGTAGTTGTTCTGTGTCTCTTTGTAGTTCTTGTGTCTCGTTGTGATAGTTGAGGTTGAGGTGTTGATACCAAGCCAACGTTCTCCGATGTTCTGACTCTAGAAAATCTAGTTCTCAATATGAGCAAAGCAAAAGAAAATGGAAGATACGTTATCAATACAGGCTTTTTCTGGACCTGCAGGTGCAACGTTTCGAAAGTGTTTCATAAGTAAACATTGTTCTTATTATTTTGTCCACATCCGTCCGCAGGTTCTGGTCCGTCAGTTCAGATTTTATCGTCCGACCCGTTCCCTCTAGATCCAGAATCTCCTCACCTGCTGGTCTGCGTCCTCACTGGATTAAACTCACCTCTGCAGGACGTCACGTGGTGGGTCGATGACACGGCGGTGACATCATCACACGTATCATGGACGAGGTCAGATGGGGGCGGAGCTTACAGCGCCACCTCAGTGTGGGAAGTGCCAGCAGCAGACTGGAGGTCCAGATCCACATACTGGTGTGGGACGGTCCAGAAGGGACACGTTTACAGACAGAAACTCTGCTCACAAGACTGAGGTCACAGGTATGAGTCCCGGACTGGACACCAACAGGTGGAGCAGCTGACCAATGGACACTTACAAAAAAAGTCATACTTTGATGGGTGGTGTGGATAATAAAAGTAAATACATTTAGAATGCGATATCTGGTCAATGATTTCTTTCTTCAGGAAGAAGAACGACAGAAGCCACGACTCATTCAACTATTCTTTACTGTATATGTGAAACCCTGCTGACCTCAGATCAGCTGCTTTTACAAAGTCTGTTGAGAGTCTCCATCTGATATGATCAACAGGCATATCATACATGCAGAGATACATATGTTACAGCTGTCAGTTTATATGTCATCCTCCATCGTCAAAAAGGGACGAGTTCACTCAGCAAACACAAAACAAACACCATTTACAGTTTAGCCCCGCCCACCTCCATCCGTCCCTCCCAAGTCAAGATTAATAGAAACAAAAATATTCATGTTTTTACACAATAAGAGTAGAGATGTAAACCAAATACACAGAGTACATGCCCGCTATCCAGAGTTCCATGTGGCAAGAAGTAAGAAACTGCAGACAGGTAGACCTGTAGACAGGTAGACCTGCAGACAGGTAGACCTGTAGACAGGTAGACCTGCAGACAGGTAGACCTGCGGACAGGTAGACCTGCAGACAGGTAGACCTGTAGACAGGTGAACACCTGCGGACAGGTAGACCTGCAGACAGGTAGACCTGCGGACAGGTAGACCTGTAGACAGGTGAACACCTGCGGACAGGTAGACCTGTAGACAGGTGAACACCTGCGGACAGGTAGACCTGCAGACAGGTAGACCTGCGGACAGGTAGACCTGCGGACAGGTAGACCTGCAGACAGGTAGACCTGCGGACAGGTAGACCTGCAGACAGGTAGACCTGTAGACAGGTGAACACCTGCGGACAGGTAGACCTGCAGACAGGTAGACCTGCGGACAGGTAGACCTGCGGACAGGTAGACCTGCAGACAGGTAGACCTGTAGACAGGTGAACACCTGCGGACAGGTAGACCTGCGGACAGGTAGACCTGCAGACAGGTAGACCTGTAGACAGGTAGACCTGCGGACAGGTAGACCTGCAGACAGGTAGACCTGTAGACAGGTAGACCTGCAGACAGGTAGATCTGTAGACAGGTAGACCTGCGGACAGGTAGACCTGCAGACAGGTAGACCTGTAGACAGGTAGACCTGCAGACAGGTAGATCTGTGGACAGGTGAACACCTGCGGACAGGTAGACCTGCGGACAGGTAGACCTGTAGACAGGTAGACCTGCGGACAGGTAGACCTGCAGACAGGTAGACCTGCAGACAGGTAGACCTGTAGACAGGTAGACCTGCAGACAGGTAGATCTGTAGACAGGTAGACCTGCGGACAGGTAGACCTGTAGACAGGTAGACCTGCAGACAGGTAGACCTGCGGACAGGTAGACCTGTAGACAGGTAGACCTGCGGACAGGTAGACCTGTAGACAGGTAGACCTGCAGACAGGTAGACCTGTAGACAGGTAGACCTGCGGACAGGTAGACCTGTAGACAGGTGAACACCTGCGGACAGGTAGACCTGCAGACAGGTAGACCTGCGGACAGGTAGACCTGCAGACAGGTGAAGTAAAATAATGACTGGATTAAATACAAAACAGAAGACTTTAGAAAAAAGGTTATTTAGTATTTGGTGTTATAAAATGTAATTAAACCGAATGGTCCTGCAGCTTTAAATTCAGGGTGAAGTGATGCAGATCAGGAACATATAATATTCTGAAGACATAAATGTGTGTTCAGTAGACCAGCAGGACCACGTGAAGCCTGACATCTAGTGGTAAAAACTGGTACTGCACCATCCACCTTGCTGACATCATCGCCTGACACCAAACACCTAACCAGGTACCTTCAATGTTAAGGTTCTGTAGAGGGATTTAAATTAAACCCTTTGCCTTTGATTGGACCGCTAAAAGTGGGCGGGGCTAGAGGGAGGTACACCGCCAGCTCCGGCAACAGAACCCATGTTTCAGGACGTTCTGGAGGTTTGGTTCCTCTTTAAAGAATTTGTCTTCACAATGCAGGACCTCCTACGGTGGCTTAGACTGAACAAAAAGCTCTGTATTAATCAAACGCTCCCGATCGCTCTCATTGATCTCGCCGACAGGAACAAACCTTGAGAGTCGTTTGTTGTTTTCTGACTGTTGCAAATATGAAACGTGGTAAAATAGAAATGCAGAAAACAGCCCCTCTGGATTCCGTGTTAGGGCGTAGGGGCTAACCCTAGGTTAGGGGCTAACCCTAGAGCGTAGGGGCTAACCCTAGGGCGTAGGAGCTAACCCTAGAGCTTAGGGGCTAACCCTAGGTTAGAGGCTAACCCTAGAGCTTAGGGGCTAACCCTAGGTTAGGGACTAACCCTAGGTTAGGGACTAACCCTAGGGCGTAGGGGCTAACCCTAGAGCGTAGGGGCTAACCCTAGAGCTTAGGGGCTAACCCTAGGGTGTAGGGGCTAACCCTAGAGCTTAGGGACTAACCCTAGGTTAGGGACTAACCCTAGGGCGTAGGGGCTAACCCTAGAGCGTAGGGGCTAACCCTAGGGCGTAGGGGCTAACCCTAGAGCGTAGGGGCTAACCCTAGGGCGTAGGGGCTAACCCTAGAGCTTAGGGACTAACCCTAGGTTAGGGACTAACCCTAGAGCGTAGGGGCTAACCCTAGGGCGTAGGGGCTAACCCTAGAGCGTAGGGGCTAACCCTAGGGCGTAGGGGCTAACCCTAGAGCGTAGGGGCTAACCCTAGGGCGTAGGGGCTAACCCTAGGTTAGGGGCTAACCCTAGAGCGTAGGGGCTAACTCTAGAGCATAGGGGCTAACTCTAGAGCGTAGGGGCTAACCCTAGAGCATAGGGGCTAACCATAGAGCGTAGGGGCTAACTCTAGGGCGTAGGGGCTAACCCTAGAGCTTAGGGGCTAACCCTAGGTTAGGGGCTAACCCTAGAGCGTAGGGGCTAACCCTAGGGCGTAGGGGCTAACCCTAGAGCGTAGGGGCTAACCCTAGGGCGTAGGGGCTAACCCTAGAGCGTAGGGGCTAACCCTAGAGCGTAGTGGCTAACCCTAAAGCGTAGGGGCTAACTCTAGGGCGTAGGGGCTAACCCTAGAGCATAGGGGCTAACCATAGAGCGTAGGGGCTAACTCTAGGGCGTAGGGGCTAACCCTAGAGCTTAGGGGCTAACCCTAGGTTAGGGGCTAACCCTAGAGCGTAGGGGCTAACCCTAGGGCATAGGGGCTAACCCTAGAGCGTAGGGGCTAACCCTAGAGCGTAGTGGCTAACCCTAGAGCGTAGGGGCTAACCCTAGAGCGTAGTGGCTAACCCTAAAGCGTAGGGGCTAACTCTAGGGCGTAGGGGCTAACCCTAGAGCTTAGGGGCTAACCCTAGAGCTTAGGGGCTAACCCTAGAGCGTAGGGGCTAACCCTAGGTTAGGGGCTAACCCTAGAGCGTAGGGGCTAACCCTAGCCCACTGTGGTGGAGGACCATCGAGCCCTCTGCACTCCTCTGAGAAGGGTTTGCGTGTGTTTGGTTCGTCCGGGCCACCGTAGTTTGTGTTTTTAAAATACTTTTGGAAGCCCCTGTACAAAGAGAGGTAGAATGTGTGGTCTCAGATCAGCTCCAAGGACAGATTGGGTCTTTGTGGGGGTCTGAACACCGACTGTGTCTCTGTGGTGAAGAAGAATTTAACCAAAATATGTACAGTGCAAACAGGAGATGATTAAAGTGTAAACAACACTGGTTCACTAGAAGCTCACAAACACGACACGACACTGAACTACACACCGGATCTACTGAGCCAACAGGAACCAGGAGAAAGGGTTAGAAACATGTCTCTTCAGGCTGAAACAGGAAGTAAACAGGAAGTAGAAGGAGGAGGGGGATACGAAGAATAGAAGAAGAAGAAGAAGAAGAAGAAGAAGAAGAAGAGGGAGGAGAAGAAGAAAAGGAAGAAAAAGAAGAAGAAACTGGAGTATCTGTCCTAAACCAGAACTTGGAGGATCTTGAGTTCCAACAATAAACCCAAAGAACCTTCATGAGCCGGAACTATTTCTTGACAAACAGCCGTGTATCCATCCGCCCAGTATCTCTTTTTAACCGTAGTACTGATGGATCCGCATGTTAGCGTAGCAGCAGCTAAATAAATGGAAGTTAAATATTAAATGTCACGAATATTTCGGTTATTTTGGTCCCATAAAATGATTTTAGATGTTTGTAAAGATGGAAGCCTGAACGTTTCAATGTCTCTGTGTCTGTCAGCTCATCACTGGCAGGGCGCCGTTTTACTGGCGGGCTCCTCCGCCGGCGTGAAACCGTTGCTGAGGCTGTTGGGACTCGGAAGCGTGGCCAGAGTGGGCGGGGCCTCGACCCTGGAGGGGGCCTCTACCATGGAGCAGCTCTTCAGCGGCGGTCTGGGCTTGACCGGCTTGGTTTTGGGGACGACGGACGCCTGTCGTAGCCCGTCGGCACGCAGCGGCGGTCTAGTAGGGGCGGAGCCTGTGGGCGTGACATCAGAGCTGGGTGGTTTGGGGCTATGAGGAGGGGAGGGGCCAAGGGCACTTTGGTCGGCGGGCTTTGATTCATCTTTTTGCGGCGACTGTTGATCCGGTGGTGGGGCTTCTTTGTCTGCGGGGGCGGGGCTTGTTGACTCAGGAGGCGGGTCCTGCTGCATACTGCTCTGCCTTGAAGTCCCAGAGCCTGGAATCTCACAGCTGTCGGTGCGACGCCGCGAACCCTCGTGCATCCGACTGGTGGCCACGACGGCCTTCATGGCGGCCTGTCGACACATTCACCGTTAGCACGCCACATGTTTATGAGGCTAAAAATAAAACTATCGGCGAGGCCACCTCCAGAAACCTTTGAGCTGCGGTTCCTCTCAGTGCCGTCCTCACCTTTAGTTTACGACGAGCGTTGAACTCCTGCAGCTTCCTCTGGGCCGTGTCCATGTGGGAGAAGCGGGCGGCTTTGCCCAGCACCCAGGGGTGCTGCAAGGCCTCCCGGACACTGAGGCGCTTGTGAGGGTCCAGGACGATCAGCTTACTGACCTGCAGACAGTGAAACAGGGTTCAGGACTGAGTGCAGACCGCCTTCCAGGAGGGAATCCTCTTCAGGGAGAATTCAGAGCTCAAGCCAAGGTAAGTCTCAAGTCCTTCAAGGCAGGTCCAAGGTAAGTCTCAAGTCCTTCAATGCAGGTCCAAGGTAAGTCTCAAGTCATTCAAGGCAGGTCCAAGGTAAGTCTCAAGTCCTTCAATGCAGGTCCAAGGTAAGTCTCAAGTCATTCAAGGCAGGTCCAAGGTAAGTCTCAAGTCCTTCAAGGCAGGTCCAAGGTAAGTCTCAAGTCCTTCAATGCAGGTCCAAGGTAAGTATCAAGTCATTCAAGGCAGGTCCAAGGTAAGTCTCAAGTCCTTCAATGCAGGTCCAAGGTAAGTCTCAAGTCATTCAAGGCATGTCCAAGGTAAGTCTCAAGTCCTTCAAGGCATGTCCAAGGTAAGTCTTAAGTCCTTCAAGGCAGGTCCAAGGTAAGTATCAAGTCCTTCAAGACAGGTCCAATATAAGTCTCAAGTCCTTCAAGCTGGTCCAAGGTAAGTCTCAAGTCCTTCAAGGCAGGTCCAATGTAAGTCTCAAGTCCTTCAAGGCTGGTCCAAGGTAAGTCTCAAGTCCTTCAAGGCAGGTCCAAGGTAAGTCTCAAGTCCTTCAAGGCAGGTCCAAGGTAAGTCTCAAGTCCTTCAAGACAGGTCAAAAGTAAGTCTCAAGTCCTTCAAGGCAGGTCCAAGGTAAGTCTCATGTCCTTCAAGGCAGGTCCAAGGTAAGTCTCAAGTCATTCAAAACAGGTCCAAGTTAAGTCTAAAGTCCTTCAAAGCTGGTCCAAGGTAAGTCTCAAGTCCTTCAAGGCAGGTACAATGTAAGTCTCAAGTCCTTCAAGGCTGGTCCAAGGTAAGTCTCAAGTCCTTCAAGGCAGGTCCAAGGTAAGTCTCAAGTCCTTCAAGGCAGGTCCAAGGTAAGTCTCAAGTCCTTCAAGACATGTCCAAGGTAAGTCTGAAGTCCTTCCAGGCAGGTCCAAGGTAAATATCAAGTCCATAGCAGGTTGAAGTCATGTGAGACGGACACTAGTCAATAATCAAGCTGTTGAGTCTTGAGACATTCGAGACAAGTCTGAAGTTAGTCTTAGTCAGTTATGATGTCATCTGAGACAACCCAAGTCAGGTCTCAACTGATTCCGAACCAAGTCATTCAAATCAAGACCAAGTCAAGCAAAAGTCCTTCCAGACACATCGAAGACGCGTCCTAAAACAAGTCCAAACTAACGTCCAGAACCAAGTCAAGCCATCAGACTCAGGTCCAAAACTAAACAAGTCCAAAAGGAGTTTGTAGTTGTTCCAGACAAGTTCAACTGGAGTTAGTTATCGTAAAATTCTGAATTCCTTTAAAACAAGTCCAAGTTATTAAAAAAGATTCAAGTCCAGTCCAGAGAAAGAAGAGGTCTAAGGAGGGACTCACCAGGTCCTTGGCATTGAGCGAGACGTCATCCCACCACGGAGACACAAACTCGTAGTCGCAGTTGAGGATTCGACTGTACATGTACTGATCCCCCCTCGGGTCGAAGAAGGGCTCAAACCCACAGAGTCTGGGGAAATGGACGCAATAGCGCTGTATTTACAGGTTACTAAAGAATCACCTTAAACCACACATCAGTCAGTTAGTAAATGACCTCTGCAGCTTAACGACCTTTTACAAAGTTCACAATTACAACAAATCTCAACAAAGTTGTTATGGACAAGAACCATCAAACACATTAAAGGCTGTGGTGGTGTGGTGGTGGTGATGTGGAGGTGGTGGTGGTGTGGTGGTGGTGATGTGGAGGTGGTGGTGGTGTGGTGGTGGTGATGTGGTGGTGGTGGTGTGGAGGTGGTGGTGGTGTGGTGGTGGTGATGTGGTGGTGGTGATGTGGAGGTGGTGGTGGTGTGGTGGTGGTGATGTGGTGGTGGTGGTGTGGAGGTGGTGGTGGTGTGGTGGTGGTGGTGTGGAGGTGGTGGTGGTGTGGTGGTGGTGATGTGGTGGTGGTGGTGTGGAGGTGGTGGTGGTGTGGAGGTGGTGATGTGGTGGTGGTGTGGAGGTGGTGATGTGGTGGTGGTGTGGTGGTGGTGATGTGGTGGTGGTGGTGTGGAGGTGGTGGTGGTGTGGAGGTGGTGATGTGGTGGTGGTGTGGAGGTGGTGATGTGGTGGTGGTGTGGTGGTGGTGATGTGGTGGTGGTGGTGTGGAGGTGGTGGTGGTGTGGTGGTGGTGATGTGGTGGAGGTGGTGGTGTGGTGGTGGTGATGTGGAGGAGGTGGTGGTGTGGTGGTGGTGATGTGGAGGTGGTGGTGGTGTGGTGGTGGTGATGTGGTGGTGGTGGTGTGGAGGTGGTGGTGGTGTGGTGGTGGTGATGTGGTGGTGGTGGTGTGGAGGTGGTGGTGGTGTGGTGGTGGTGATGTGGTGGTGGTGGTGTGGAGGTGGTGGTGGTGTGGAGGTGGTGATGTGGTGGTGGTGTGGAGGTGGTGGTGTGGAGGTGGTGATGTGGTGGTGGTGGTGGTGTGGTGGTGGTGTGGAGGTGTGGAGGTGTGGAGGTGGTGATGTGGTGGAGGTGGTGGTGTGGTGGTGGTGATGTGGAGGTGGTGGTGTGGAGGTGGTGGTGTGGAGGTGGTGATGTGGTGGTGGTGGTGGTGGTGTGGAGGTGGTGATGTGGTGGAGGTGGTGGTGTGGAGGTGGTGATGTGGTGGTGGTGGTGGTGTGGTGGTGGTGATGTGGTGGTGGTGGTGTGGAGGTGGTGGTGTGGTGGTGGTGATGTGGTGGAGGTGATGTGGTGGTGGTGATGTGGTGGAGGTGGTGATGTGGTGGAGGTGATGTGGAGGTGGTGGTGGTGTGGTGGTGGTGATGTGGTGGTGGTGGTGTGGAGGTGGTGGTGGTGTGGTGGTGGTGATGTGGTGGTGGTGGTGTGGAGGTGGTGGTGGTGTGGTGGTGGTGATGTGGAGGAGGTGGTGGTGTGGTGGTGGTGATGTGGAGGTGGTGGTGGTGTGGTGGTGGTGATGTGGTGGTGGTGGTGTGGAGGTGGTGGTGGTGTGGTGGTGGTGATGTGGTGGTGGTGGTGTGGAGGTGGTGGTGGTGTGGTGGTGGTGATGTGGTGGTGGTGGTGTGGAGGTGGTGGTGGTGTGGAGGTGGTGATGTGGTGGTGGTGTGGAGGTGGTGGTGTGGAGGTGGTGATGTGGTGGTGGTGGTGGTGTGGTGGTGGTGTGGAGGTGTGGAGGTGTGGAGGTGGTGATGTGGTGGAGGTGGTGGTGTGGTGGTGGTGATGTGGAGGTGGTGGTGTGGAGGTGGTGGTGTGGAGGTGGTGATGTGGTGGAGGTGGTGATGTGGAGGTGGTGATGTGGTGGAGGTGGTGTGGAGGTGGTGATGTGGTGGTGGTGGTGGTGTGGTGGTGGTGATGTGGTGGTGGTGGTGTGGAGGTGGTGGTGTGGTGGTGGTGATGTGGTGGAGGTGATGTGGTGGTGGTGATGTGGTGGAGGTGGTGATGTGGTGGAGGTGGTGGTGTGGTGGTGGTGGTGTGGTGGTGGTGATGTGGTGGTGGTGATGTGGTGGAGGTGGTGATGTGGTGGAGGTGGTGGTGTGGTGGTGGTGGTGAGGTGGTGGTGTGGTGGTGGTGATGTGGAGGTGGTGAGGTGGTGGTGGTGATGTGGAGGTGGTGATGTGGTGGAGGTGGTGGTGTGGTGGTGTGGTGGTGGTGGTGAGGTGGTGGTGTGGTGGTGGTGATGTGGAGGTGGTGATGTGGTGGAGGTGGTGGTGTGGTGGTGGTGGTGTGGTGGTGGTGATGTGGTGGTGGTGATGTGGTGGAGGTGGTGATGTGGTGGAGGTGGTGGTGTGGTGGTGGTGGTGAGGTGGTGGTGTGGTGGTGGTGGTGTGGTGGTGGTGATGTGGAGGTGGTGGTGGTGTGGTGGTGGTGATGTGGTGGTGGTGGTGTGGAGGTGGTGGTGGTGTGGTGGTGGTGATGTGGTGGTGGTGGTGGTGTGGAGGTGGTGGTGGTGTGGTGGTGGTGATGTGGTGGTGGTGGTGTGGAGGTGGTGGTGGTGTGGTGGTGGTGATGTGGTGGTGGTGGTGTGGAGGTGGTGGTGTGGAGGTGTGGAGGTGTGGTGGTGTGGAGGTGTGGTGGTGTGGAGGTGTGGTGGTGTGGTGGTGTGGAGGTGTGGAGGTGTGGAGGTGTGGTGGTGTGGAGGTGTGGTGTTGTGGTGGTGTGGTGGTGTGGAGGTGTGGAGGTGTGGAGGTGTGGTGATGTGGTGGAGGTGGTGATGTGGTGGAGGTGGTGATGTGGTGGAGGTGGTGGTGTGGTGGTGGTGATGTGGAGGTGGTGATGTGGTGGTGGTGATGTGGTGGTGGTGGTGTGGTGGTGGTGGTGTGGTGGAGGTGATGTGGTGGAGGTGTAGGTGTGGAGGTGTGGAGGTGTGGTGGTGGTGTGGAGGTGTGAAGGTGGTGTGGTGGTGTGGAGGTGTGGAGGTGTGGTGGTGTGGTGGTGTGGAGGTGTGGTGGTGTGGTGGTGTGGTGGTGTGGAGGTGTGGAGGTGTGGAGGTGTGGTGGTGTGGAGGTGTGGAGGTGTGGTGGTGTGGTGGTGTGGAGGTGTGGAGGTGTGGTGGTGGTGTGGAGGTGTGGAGGTGTGGAGGTGTGGAGGTGTGGAGGTGGAGGTGTGGTGGTGGTGTGGAGGTGTGGAGG
Source organism: Cyclopterus lumpus (assembly GCF_009769545.1). NCBI lineage: Eukaryota > Metazoa > Chordata > Actinopteri > Perciformes > Cyclopteridae > Cyclopterus > Cyclopterus lumpus. Next base: position 27,458,066 of record NC_046969.1, on the reverse strand, counting down.
TGTGGAGGTGTGGAGGTGTGGAGGTGGAGGTGTGGTGTTGTGGTGGTGTGGTGGTGTGGAGGTGTGGTGGTGTGGAGGTGTGGTGGTGTGGTGGTGTGGAGGTGTGGAGGTGTGGAGGTGTGGAGGTGTGGAGGTGGAGGTGTGGTGGTGGTGTGGAGGTGTGGAGGTGTGGAGGTGGAGGTGTGGTGGTGTGGTGGTGTGGTGGTGTGGAGGTGTGGAGGTGTGGTGGTGTGGTGGTGTGGAGGTGTGGTGGTGTGGTGGTGTGGTGGTGTGGAGGTGTGGAGGTGTGGAGGTGTGGTGGTGTGGTGGTGTGGTGGTGTGGAGGTGTGGAGGTGTGGTGGTGTGGTGGTGTGGAGGTGTGGTGGTGTGGTGGTGTGGAGGTGTGGAGGTGTGGAAGTGTGGTGGTGTGGAGGTGTGGTGGTGTGGTGGTGTGGAGGTGTGGTGGTGTGGTGGTGTGGAGGTGTGGAGGTGTAGGTGTGGAGGTGTGGAGGTGTGGTGGTGGTGTGGAGGTGTGGAGGTGTGGAGGTGTGGAGGTGGAGGTGTGGTGGTGTGGTGGTGGTGTGGAGGTGTGGAGGTGTGGAGGTGGAGGTGTGGTGGTGTGGTGGTGTGGAGGTGTGGAGGTGTGGAGGTGGAGGTCTGGAGGTGTGGTGGTGTGGTGGTGTGGTGGTGTGGAGGTGTGGAGGTGTGGAGGTGGAGGTGTGGTGTTGTGGTGGTGTGGAGGTGTGGTGTTGTGGTGGTGTGGAGGTGTGGTGGTGTGGTGGTGTGGTGGTGTGGAGGTGTGGTGGTGTGGAGGTGTGGTGGTGTGGAGGTGTGGAGGTGTGGAGGTGTGGAGGTGTGGTGGTGTGGAGGTGTGGTGGTGTGGAGGTGTGGAGGTGTAGGTGTGGAGGTGTGGAGGTGTGGAGGTGTGGTGGTGGTGTGGAGGTGTGGAGGTGGAGGTGTGGTGGTGGTGTGGAGGTGTGGAGGTGTGGAGGTGTGGAGGTGGAGGTGTGGTGGTGTGGTGGTGTGGTGTTGTGGTGGTGTGGAGGTGTGGTGTTGTGGTGGTGTGGAGGTGTGGAGGTGTGGAGGTGGAGGTGTGGTGGTGTGGTGGTGTGGAGGTGTGGTGGTGTGGAGGTGTGGAGGTGGAGGTGTGGAGGTGTGGAGGTGTGGAGGTGGAGGTGTGGAGGTGTGGTGGTGGTGATGTGGTGGTGGTGGTGTGGAGGTGTGGAGGTGTAGGTGTGGAGGTGTGGAGGTGGTGTGGAGGTGTGGAGGTGTGGTGGTGGAGGTGTGTAGGTGTGGAGGTGTGGTGTTGTGGTGGTGTGGAGGTGTGGAGGTGGAGGTGTGGAGGTGTGGAGGTGTGGAGGTGGAGGTGTGGAGGTGTGGTGGTGGTGTGGAGGTGGAGGTGTGGAGGTGGAGGTGTGGAGGTGTGGTGGTGGTGATGTGGTGGTGGTGGTGTGGAGGTGGAGGTGTGGTGGACTCACAGGATGTAGAGGATCACGCCCACCGACCACATGTCCACTTCAGGGCCGTACGCATTTCCACGCAGGATCTCTGGCGCTGCAGCAGAGGAGCCGTTAGCCGACAGATGGCTGAGAGAATATCTATCTGGTAGTCATATTATGTCCCACTGAGCAGAGGGTGCTGTGAACACACCACGGCCCACTGATGGACATCACAGTAGCTCTACTACAACTACACCATCTACTACAACTACACCATCTACTACAGCTAGTACACCATCTACTACATTAGTACACCATATATTACAGCTAGTACACCATATATTACAGCTAGTACACCATCTACTACAGATCTACTACAGCTAGTACACCATCTACTACAGCTAGTACACATCTATTACAGCTAGTACACCATCTACTACAGCTAGTACACCATCTACTACAGCTAGTACACCATATATTACAGCTAGTACACCATCTACTACAGCTAGTACACCATCTACTACAGCTAGTACACCATCTACTACAGCTAGTACACCATATATTACAGCTAGTACACCATCTACTACAGCTAGTACACCATCTACTACAGCTAGTACACCATATATTACAGCTAGTACACCATGTATTACAGCTAGTACACCATCTACTACAGCTAGTACACCATCTACTACAGCTAGTACACCATATATTACATCTAGTACACCATCTACTACAGCTAGTACACCATCTACTACAGCTAGTACATCATCTACTACAGCTAGTACACCATCTACTACAGTTAGTACACCATCTACTACAGTTAGTACACCAGTTAGTACACCATCTACTACAGCTAGTACACCATCTACTACAGCTAGTACACATCTATTACAGCTAGTACACCATCTACTACAGCTAGTACACCATCTACTACAGCTAGTACACCATATATTACATCTAGTACACCATATATTACAGCTAGTACACCATCTACTACAGCTAGTACACCATCTACTACTGCTAGTACACCATATATTACAGCTAGTACACCATATATTACAGCTAGTACACCATCTACTACAGCTAGTACACCATCTACTACAGCTAGTACATCATCTACTACAGCTAGTACACCATATATTACAGCTAGTACACCATCTACTACAGCTAGTACACCATCTACTACAGCTAGTACATCATCTACTACAGCTAGTACACCATATATAACAGCTAGTACACCATCTACTACAGCTAGTACACCATATACTACAGCTAGTACATCATCTACTACAGCTAGTACACCATATATTACAGCTAGTACACCATCTACTACAGCTAGTACACCATCTACTACAGCTAGTACATCATCTACTACAGCTAGTACACCATCTACTACAGTTAGTACACCATATATTACAGCTAATACACCATCTACTACAGCTAGTACATCATCTACTACACCTCGTACACCATATATTACAGCTAGTACACCATCTACTACAGCTAGTACACCATATATTACATCTAGTACACCATCTACTACAGCTAGTACACCATCTACTACAGCTAGTACACCATATATTACAGCTAGTACACCATATATTACAGCTAGTACACCATCTACTACAGCTAGTACACCATATATTACAGCTAGTACACCATCTACTACAGCTAGTACACCATATACTACAGCTAGTACATCATCTACTACAGCTAGTACACCGTCTACTACAGTTAGTACACCATCTACTACAGTTAGTACACCAGTTAGTACACCATCTACTACAGCTAGTACACCATCTACTACAGTTAGTACACCATCTACTACAGTTAGTACACCATCTACTACAGCTAGTACACCATCTACTACAGCTAGTACACCATCTACTACTGTTAGTACACCATCTACTACAGCTAGTACACCATCTACTACAGCTAGTACACCATCTACTACAGCTAGTACACATCTATTACAGCTAGTACACCATATATTACAGCTAGTACACCATCTACTACAGCTAGTACACCATCTACTACTGTTAGTACACCATCTACTACAGCTAGTACACCATCTACTACAGCTAGTACACCATCTACTACAGTTAGTACACCATCTACTACAGCTCGTACACCATCTACTACAGTTAGTACACCATCTACTACAGCTAGTACACCATCTACTACAGTTAGTACACCATCTACTACTGTTAGTACACCATCTACTACAGCTAGTACACCATCTACTACAGCTAGTACACATCTATTACAGCTAGTACACCATATATTACATCTAGTACACCATCTACTACAGCTAGTACACCATCTACTACTGTTAGTACACCATCTACTACAGCTAGTACACCATCTACTACAGTTAGTACACCATCTACTACAGCTAGTACACATCTACTACAGCTAGTACACCATCTACTACAGCTAGTACACCATCTACTACAGTTAGTACACCAGTTAGTACACCATCTACTACAGTTAGTACACCAGTTAGTACACCATCTACTACAGCTAGTACACCATCTACTACAGTTAGTACACCATCTACTACAGCTAGTACACCATCTACTACAGTTAGTACACCAGTTAGTACACCATCTACTACAGTTAGTACACCAGTTAGTACACCATCTACTACAGCTAGTACACCATCTACTACAGTTAGTACACCATCTACTACAGCTAGTACACCATCTACTACAGTTAGTACACCATCTACTACAGCTAGTACACCATCTACTACAGCTAGTACACCATCTACTACT
>NC_046969.1:27413871-27446371 GCF_009769545.1 Cyclopterus lumpus | reverse complement strand
TACTGCAATACTGCATCTATTGCAACCAACTAATGCAACCAACTACTACAATACTGCTACCAACTACTTCAACTACTGCAAACAACTACTGCAACTACTGCAACTACTGCAACCAACTACTGCAACTAATGCATCTAATGCAACCAACTACTGCAACACCTGCAACCAACTACTTAAACTACTGCAACCAACTACTGCAACTAATGCAACCAACTACTTCAACCAACTAATGCAACCATGTACTGCAACTAATGCAACCAACTACTGCAACCAACTACTTCAACTACTGCAACCAACTCCTGCAACCAACTACTTCAACTACTGCAACCAACTACTGCAACTACTCAACCAACTAATGCAACTACAGCAACCAACTCCTGCAACACCTGCAACCAACTACTGCAAAACCTGCAATCAACTACTTCAACTACTGCAACCAACTACTGCAACTAATGCAATCAACTAATGCAACCAACTAATGCAACCAACTACTGCAACAAACTACTGCAACTACTGCAATCAACTATTGCAACTAATGTAACCAACTACTGCAACAAACTACTGCAACTACTGCAACCAACTATTGCAACTAATGTAACCAACTACTGCAACTAATGTAACTAACTAGGGTTCTTCCCTTTTTTCCCTGTCAAAGGTTATTTTTGGGGAGTTTTTCCTGATCCGATGTGAGGTCAAAGGTCAGGGATGTCTATGTGTACAGATTGTAAAGCCCTCTGAGGGGAGTTTGTAATTTGTGATATTGGGCTATACAAAATAAAATGAATTGAATTGAACTACTGCAACTAATGTAACTAACTACTGCAACTACTGCAACCAACTACTACAACCAGCACTGCAACCAATGCAACTAACTACTGCAACTACTGTTTCCAATGCAATTAACTACTCAGTGATGCCTCATCAGAAAGTGTACAGTGTTGTGTGGGTATGTCAGTGAACGCCTCATCACCAAGTACACAGTGTTGTGTGGGTATGTCAGTGAACGCCTCATCACCAAATACACAGTGTTGTGTGGGTATGTCAGTGAACGCCTCATCAGAAAGTGTACAGTGTTGTGTGGGTATGTCAGTGAATGCCTCATCAGAAAGTGTACAGTGTTGTGTGGGTATGTCAGTGAATGCCTCATCACCAAGTACACAGTGTTGTGTGGGTATGTCAGTGAACGCCTCATCACCAAGTACACAGTGTTGTGTGGGTATGTCAGTGAACGCCTCATCACCAAATACACAGTGTTGTGTGGGTATGTCAGTGAATGCCTCATCAGAAAGTGTACAGTGTTGTGTGGGTATGTCAGTGAATGCCTCATCACCAAGTACACAGTGTTGTGTGGGTATGTCAGTGAACGCCTCATCACCAAGTACACAGTGTTGTGTGGGTATGTCAGTGAACGCCTCATCACCAAGTACACAGTGTTGTGTGGGTATGTCAGTGAACGCCTCATCACCAAATACACAGTGTTGTGTGGGTATGTCAGTGAATGCCTCATCAGAAAGTGTACAGTGTTGTGTGGGTATGTCAGTGAATGCCTCATCACCAAGTACACAGTGTTGTGTGGGTATGTCAGTGAACGCCTCATCACCAAATACACAGTGTTGTGTGGGTATGTCAGTGAATGCATCATCAGAAAGTGTACAGTGTTGTGTGGGTATGTCAGTGAATGCCTCATCACCAAGTACACAGTGTTGTTTGGGTATGTCAGTGAACGCCTCATCACCAAGTACACAGTGTTGTGTGGGTATGTCAGTGAACGCCTCATCACCAAGTACACAGTGTTGTGTGGGTATGTCAGTGAATGCCTCATCAGAAAGTGTACAGTGTTGTGTGGGTATGTCAGTGAACGCCTCATCACCAAGTACACAGTGTTGTGTGGGTATGTCAGTGAACGCCTCATCACCAAATACACAGTGTTGTGTGGGTATGTCAGTGAACGCCTCATCACCAAATACACAGTGTTGTGTGGGTATGTCAGTGAATGCCTCATCACCAAGTACACAGTGTTGTGTGGGTATGTCAGTGAACGCCTCATCACCAAATACACAGTGTTGTGTGGGTATGTCAGTGAATGCCTCATCACCAAATACACAGTGTTGTGTGGGTATGTCAGTGAACGCCTCATCACCAAGTACACAGTGTTGTGTGGGTATGTCAGTGAATGCCTCATCACCAAGTACACAGTGTTGTGTGGGTATGTCAGTGAACGCCTCATCACCAAGTACACAGTGTTGTTTGGGTATGTCAGTGAATGCCTCATCACCAAGTACACAGTGTTGTTTGGGTATGTCAGTGAACGCCTCATCACCAAGTACACAGTGTTGTTTGGGTATGTCAGTGAATGCCTCATCACCAAGTACACAGTGTTGTTTGGGTATGTCAGTGAATGCCTCATCAGTTGGAGGACAAACTAAATATGCTTCTTAGCAGCAGGAACTCTTGTTGGAGCTCCTGCATGTTGATGTGCTGATGGAACTTAAAGGAAGAGCACAACATTCAGTGAACCTTAAAGGAACAGTACAAGACTTAATAAATACATTATTCAGATGGATATCAGTTTAATTTGTGTGTGTCCAATTCAGACAGATGTTCATGTTTAGCCTAGCTTAGCACAAAGACTAGAAGCAGGGGTGAATGTTAGCCCGGTAAGAACTAGCTGACCCTAGGAGCTAACATTAACTAGCAGCCGGTTCATGAGCTGTGGTTCAGAGTGTGGCGCTGGACAGAGATGGAGGAAGTGAACAGTAATCTAATGAGTAGAGGCGTGGCTGGAGCTGGCTGACCACCAGACACCCAGACAGTACTGGCTTTTACTGACAGACACTGAATGTAGCAGTCTTACCGCCACAGCCTCCAGGATCTGTTTGATGACGTGAGCGGCGTCTCTCTCGCTGTAGTAACCTCGCTCCACGATCCTGCAGACGAGCACCAGGGCAACAATCATGTTGTATACACCTTCATGTTATTTATGTTCATGTTGTAGAATTAATGTTAATAATGTTCATGTTTTAGAAATAATATGAATAATGTTCATGTTTTAGTAATAATGTTAATGATGTTCATGTTTTAGTAATATTGTTTATAATGTCCATGTTTCAGTAATAATATTAATAATGTTCATGTTTTAGTAATATTGTTAATAATCTTCATGTTTTAGTAATATTGTTAATAATATTCATGTTTTAGTAATATTGTTTATAATGTCCATGTTTCAGTAATAATATTAATCATGTTAATGTTTCAGTAATAATGTTTCAGTAATCATGTTAATGTTTCAGAAATAATATTTTAGTATTCATGTTAATGTTTCAGTAATAATGTTAATGTTTCAGTAATCATGTTTCAGTAATCATGTTAATGTTTCAGTAATAATGTTAATCATGTTAATGTTTCAGTAATAATGTTAATGTTTCAGTAATCATGTTTCAGTAATCATGTTAATGTTTCAGTAATAATGTTTCAGTAATGTTAATGTTTCAGTAATAATGTTAATGCTTCAGTAATCATGTTTCAGTAATAATGTTAATGCTTCAGTAATCATGTTTCAGTAATAATGTTAATGCTTCAGTAATCATGTTTCAGTAATAATGTTAATGCTTCAGTAATCATGTTTCAGTAATCATGTTAATGTTTCAGTAATCATGTTAATCATGTTAATGTTTCAGTAATAATGTTAATGTTTCAGTAATCATGTTAATGTTTCAGTAATCATGTTTCAGTAATCATGTTAATGTTTCAGTAATCATGTTAATCATGTTAATGTTTCAGTAATAATGTTAATGTTTCAGTAATCATGTTAATGTTTCAGTAATCATGTTTCAGTAATCATGTTAATGTTTCAGTAATCATGTTAATCATGTTAATGTTTCAGTAATAATGTTAATGTTTCAGTAATCATGTTAATGTTTCAGTAATAATGTTTCAGTAATCATGTTAATGTTTCAGTAATAATGTTATACATAAATCATAACCATATGGTAACGTACCGGTCAAACAGCTCTCCTCCCGTCACCAGCTCCAGCACCAGAGCGATGTCCGTGTCGGTCTCAAAGATCTCCTTCAGCTGGATCTGAGACCACAAGAGAAACAAGTTACACCTCTCAGGAACCTGTCCTGGTGGAGAACCTGTTCTAATAGAGAACCTAGTTTAATGGATAACCTGTCCTGGTGGAGAACCTGTCACAATGAGAACCTGTTCTAATAGAGAACATACTCTAATGGAGAACCTGTCACAATGAGAACCTGTTCTAATAGAGAACATACTCTAATGGAGAACCTGTTCTAATGGATAACCTGTCCTGATGGAGAACCTGTCACAATGAGAACCTGTTCTAATAGAGAACATACTCTAATGGAGAACCTGTTCTAATGGATAACCTGTCCTGATGGAGAACCTGTCACAATGAGAACCTGTTCTAATAGAGAACATACACTAATGGAGAACCTGTTCTAATGGATAACCTGTCCTGATGGAGAACCTGTCACAATGAGAACCTGTTCTAATAGAGAACATACACTAATGGAGAACCTGTTCTAATGGAGAACCTGTCCCGATGGACAACTTGTACTTATGAGAACATGTTATAATAGAGAACCTAGTCTAATGGAGAATCTGTTCTAATGGAGAACCTGTCCTGATGGACAACCTGTACTAATGAGAACATGTTCTAATAGAGAACATAGTCTAATGGAGATCCTGTCCTGATAGAGAACCTGTCCTAATAGAGAACCTAGTTTAATGGACAACCTGTTCTGATGGAGAACCTGTCATAATGAGAACCTGTTCTAATAGAGAACCTAGTCTAATGGATAACCTGTTCTAATGGAGAACCTGTCCTGATGGACAACCTGTACTAATGAGAACATGTTCTAATAGAGAACCTAGTCTAATGGAGATCCTGTCCTGATAGAGAACCTGTCCTAATGAGAACCTGTTCTAATAGAGAACCTAGTTTAATGGACAACCTGTTCTGATGGAGAACCTGTCATAATGAGAAACTGTTCTAATAGAGAACCTAGTTTAATGGAGAACCTGTTCTGACGGAGAACCTGTTCTAATAGAGAACACACTCTAATGGAAAACCTGTTCTAATAGAGAACATACTCTAATTGAGAACCTGTTCTAATGGAGATCCTGTATTGATGGAGAACATGTCATAATGAGAACCTGTTCTAATAGAGAACCTAGTTTAATGGAGAACCTGTTCTGATAGAGAACCTGTTCTAATAGAGAACCTAGTTTAATGGAGAACCTGTTCTGATGGAGAACCTGTTCTAATAGAAAACCTAGTTTAATGGAGAAACTGTCCTGATGGAGAACCTGTTCTCATGGAAAACCAGTCCAGATGAGAACATGTTCTAATAGAAAACCTAGTCTAATGGAGAACATGTTCTAATGGAGATCCTGTCATGATAGAGAACATGTCTGAATGAGAACCTGTTCCAATAGAGAACCTAGTTTAATGGAGAACCTGTCCTGATGGAGAACCTGTTCTCATGGAGAACCAGCGAAGAACCAAGTGTCTCTGAACTTAACAACAGGGGTCGATGAGATGTGAGAATCATACTTACGATGTTTGGGTGGGAAAGACGCAGCAGGACGCCGATTTCTGTGCGAACTATTTTCTTGTCAATCTGCGACAGAAGAAACAACGTAAACATCTGATGTGTTGAAGTCTGACAGGAAGTGAACGCCAACGGTTAACTGAGGTTGGCATAAAGGCTGGAAGTAGAGGGAAACTGCTAGCCAGCTCAATCAGAATATGACTTTTCTTTTTCATTCTTTTGTTATTGTTTTCTCCTCCTATGAATCGCCACCTTAACGTGGTGGAGGAGTTTGAGCGGCTCAGTGATCCTGGGAGCTATGTTGTCCGGGGCGTCAGCCCCTGGTAGGGTCTCCCAAGGCAAACAGGTCTCGGGGGAGAGCCCAGACTAAGAGCGGTTCAATAAACCCTGATGAATAGCAGCCCACGGACTGAAGCTACCTTGCCCGGACAAGGGAAACCGGGGTACCCTCCCGGAGCCAGACCCAGGAGGGGAGCTCGTCGTCGAGCGTCTGGTGGCCGGGCTTTCGCCCATGGGGCCCGGTCGGGCTCAGCCCGAAAAAACACCATGGAGCAGCAGTCACCCTGTGGACCCACCACCCGCAGGGAGAATTATCGGGGTCGGGTGCTATGTAGACCGGGCGGCGGGCCAGGCGGGAGACCTGGGCGGGCCGATCGCCGGCGGCATAGACTATCTCTAGGGACGTGGAACGTCACCTCACTAGCGGGGAAAGAGCCGGAGCTGGTGCAGGAGGTGGAGCGGTACCAGCTAGATATAGTTGGGCTCACCTCCACGCACAGCATGGGCTCTGGAACCAAGCTCCTGGAGAAGGGTTGGACTTTGTCCTTTTCTGGAGTTGCCCAGGGTGAGAGGTGCCGGGCGGGAGTGGGGATACTCACGAGCCCCCGGCTGAGCGCCGCTGTGTTGGAGTTTTCCCCGGGGAACGAGAGGGTCGCCTCCCTGCGCCTACGGGTTGCGGGGAGTAAGGCTCTGACTGTTGTTTGTGCTTATGCACCGAACAGCATTTCGGAGTATCCGGCCTTCTTGGAGTCGGTGGGAGGGGTCCTGGAAAGGGCGCCGCCTGCCGACTCCATAGTTCTCCTGGGAGACTTCAACGCTCACGTGGGCAATGACAGAGAAACCTGGCGGGGCGTGATTGGGAGGAACGGCTTGCCCGATCTGAACCCGAATGGTGTTTTGTTGTTGGACTTCTGTGCTAGCCACAGTTTGTCCATAACGAACACCATGTTCGAACATAAGGTGGCTCATAAGTGTACCTGGTACCAGAACACCTTAGGCCGAGATCAATGAACGACTTTGTAATCGTATCATCTGATCTGCGGCCGTATGTCTTGGACACTCGGGTGAAGAGAGGAGCAGAGCTGTCAACTGATCACCACCTGGTGGTGAGTTGGATCAGATGGCGGGGGACTCGGCTAGAGAGACCTGGCAAGCCCAAACGTGTAGTGAGGGTGAACTGGGAACGTCTGGCAGAGGATCCTGTCCGGGAGGTCTTCAACTCCCACCTCCGGAAGAACTTCTCACAAATCCTGAGGGAGGCTGGGGACAAGGAATCCGAGTGGACCTTGTTCAAAGCCTCTATTGTGGACGCGGCTGCTCGGTGATGTGGCCGGAAAGTCATCGGTGCCTGTCGTGGCGGCAACCCGAGAACCCGGTGGTGGACACCGGGGGTGAGGGTAGCCGTCAAACTGAAGAAGGAGGCCTTTCGGGCCTGGCTGGCCCAGGGGTCTCCTGAAGCAGCTGACGGGTACCGGCGGGCCAGAAGGGCTGCAGCGGCGATGGTCGAGGAGGCTAAAACTCGGGCATGGGAGGAGTTCGGGGAGGCCATGGAGAAGAACTTTCGGTTGGCCTCAAGGAAGTTCTGGCAAACCATCCGACGGCTCAGGAAGGGAAAGCAGGGTCTACCCCAGGCTGTTCTCAGTAGGGGGGGGGGGGAACTGCTGACCCGGACTGGGGACATTGTCGGGCGGTGGAAAGAGCACTTTGAGGAACTCCTAAACCCGGCCAACATGTCCCCCGGAGAGGGGGCAGCGCCGGAAGACTTTGGGGTGGATTCACCTATATCCCTGGCAGAGGTCGCTAAGGTAGTCAAAAAGCTCCTTGGTGGCAAGGCGCCAGGGGTGGATGAGATCCGCCCTGAGATGCTGAAAGCGCTGGACATTGTTGGGCTGTCTTGGTTGACACGCCTTTTCAGTGTTGTATGGGGGTCGGGAACAGTGCCCATGGACTGGCAGACCGGGGTGGTGGTTCCCATCTTCAAGAAGGGGGACCGGAGAGTGTGCTCGAACTATCGTGGTATCACACTGCTCAGCCTCCCGGGAAAAGCTTATGCCAGGGTGCAGGAGAGGAGGCTCTGACCGCTTGTCGAACCTCGGATTCAAGACGAACAGTGCGGATTCCGTCCCGGTCGTGGAACAGTGGACCAGCTCTTTACCCTCGCAAGATTACTGGAGGGGTCCTGGGAGTTTGCCCAACCAGTTTACATGTGCTTTGTAGACCTGGAGAAGGCTTTCGACCGGGTCCCTCGGGAGTTTTTGTGGGGGGTGCTGCGGGAGTATGGGGTGCCGGACCCGTTGGCACGGGCCATCCGGTCTCTGTACGCCTGCAGTAGGAGCTGTGTTCGTCTCCTCGGTAGTAAGTCAGACACGTTCCCGGTGGGTGTTGGCCTCCGCCAGGGCTGCCCTTTATCACCGGTCCTGTTCGTGACCTTCATGGACAGGATATCTAGGCGCAGCCAGGGGGCGGAGAGGATCCGGTTTGGGAGTCTCGGGATCGCCTCTCTGCTGTTTGCGGATGATGTGGTCCTGTTTGCCTCCTCGGACCGTGACCTCCAGCATTCACTGGGGCGTTTTGCAGCCGAGTGCGAATCGGCAGGGATGAGAGTTAGCACCTCCAAATCTGAGGCCATGGTGCTCTGCCGGAAACCGGCGGATTGCTCCCTCCAGGTGGGGGCAAACTGCCTACCCCAAGCAAAGGAGTTCAAGTATCTCGGGGTCTTGTTCACGAGTGAGGGTAAGGTGGAGCGGGAGATCGACAGGCGGATCGGTGCGGCTGCAGCAGTAAAACAGGCGCTGTACCGGTCCGTCTTAGTGAAGAGGGAGCTGAGCCGGGAGGCAAAGCTCTCCATTTACTGGTCGGTCTACGTTCCAACCCTCACCTAAGGTCACGAACTCTGGGTCGTGACCGAAAGAACGAGATCTCGGATACAAGCGGCCAAAATGAGCTTCCTCCGTAGGGTGGCCGGGCTAAGCCTTAGAGATAGGGTAAGGAGCTCGGACATCAGGGGGGAGCTTGGAGTCGAGTCGCTGCTCCTTCGTGTCCAAAGGAGTCAGCTGAGGTGGTTCGGGCATCTAGTCAGGATGCCTCCTGGACGCCTCCCATTAGAGGTTTTCCGGGCACGTCCAACTGGTAGGAGGCCCCGGGGAAGACCGAGGACACGCTGGAGGGATTATATCTCCCGGCTGGCCTTGGAACGCCTCGGGATCCCCCAGAATGAGCTGGAAAGTGTTGCGGGTGAGAGGGAGGCCTGGGTCGGACTGCTGAACCTGCTGCCACCACTACCCGACCCCGGATAAGCGGGTGATAATGGATGGATGGATGGATGGGATGTTATTGTTTTAAAATTAAAGTAAATATGGATATATTATGAATATGTAGGTAATGGGTTTTGTTAGCCACACATGCTAGTCCTATCCATTTAAATGTTGGTTAATGTTTATAAAACTAAAAGTGTGACATCACGCCATAAATCCAGTGAAGGTCAAGGTCAAGCTAGCTTAGTATTTGCTTTTAGGTCCTGTTATCTTAGAGTTAGCCTCATGCCATTGATGTTGGCTGGAGGGAACGTCATCTTGACTGCATCCTGGCCCAACACTGACCGTTTTCTTGAGGACTTTGAGAGCGTAAGGTTTCTGAGTCTGCTTCTCCTCACAGCAAAACACGATGGACGTCGCTCCTCTGAAAGTAAAGACAAAGAACAAAGCACCACGTTGAACCTGGATGCCCCAACGTAACAGTGTTAGTTCTACGTTAGAAGAGATGTAACAGTGTTAGTTCTATGTTAGAAGAGATGTAACAGTGTGTTAGTTCTATGTTAGAAAAGATGTAACAGTGTGTTAGTTCTGTTAGAAGAGATGTAACAGTGTTAGTTCTGTGTTAGAAGAGATGTAACAGTGTGTTAGTTCTGTTAGAAGAGATGTAACAGTGTGTTAGTTCTATGTTAGAAGAGATGTAACAGTGTGTTAGTTCTGTTAGAAGAGATGTAACAGTGTGTTAGTTCTGTGTTAGAAGAGATGTAACAGTGTTAGTTCTGTTAGAAGAGATGTAACAGTGTTAGTTCTATGTTAGAAGAGATGTAACAGTGTTAGTTCTGTGTAAGAAGAGATGTAACAGTGTGTTAGTTCTGTTAGAAGAGATGTAACAGTGTTAGTTCTATGTTAGAAGAGATGTAACAGTGTGTTAGTTCTATGTTAGAAGAGATGTAACAGTGTTAGTTCTATGTTAGAAGAGATGTAACAGTGTGTTAGTTCTTTTAGAAGAGATGTAACAGTGTTAGTTCTGTTAGAAGAGATGTAACAGTGTTAGTTCTATGTTAGAAGAGATGTAACAGTGTTAGTTCTGTTAGAAGAGATGTAACAGTGTTAGTTCTGTTAGAAGAGATGTAACAGTGTGTTAGTTCTGTTAAAAGAGATGTAACAGTGTGTTAGTTCTATGTTAGAAGAGATGTAACAGTGTGTTAGTTCTATGTTAGAAGAGATGTAACAGTATTAGTTCTATGTTAGAAGAGATGTAACAGTGTGTTAGTTCTATGTTAGAAGAGATGTAACAGTGTGTTAGTTCTGTTAGAAGAGATGTAACAGTGTGTTAGTTCTATGTTAGAAGAGATGTAACAGTGTGTTAGTTCTATGTTAGAAGAGATGTAACAGTATTAGTTCTATGTTAGAAGAGATGTAACAGTGTGTTAGTTCTATGTTAGAAGAGATGTAACAGTGCGTTAGTTCTGTGTTAGAAGAGATGTAACAGTATTAGTTCTATGATAGAAGAGATGTAACAGTGTTAGTTATATGTTAGAAGAGATGTAACAGTGTTAGTTCTATGTTAGAAGAGATGTAACAGTGTTAGTTCTATGTTAGAAGAGATGTAACAGTGTTAGTTCTATGTTAGAAGAGATGTAACAGTGTGTTAGTTCTGTTAGAAGAGATGTAACAGTGTGTTAGTTCTGTTAGAAGAGATGTAACAGTGTGTTAGTTCTATGTTAGAAGAGATGTAACAGTGTGTTAGTTCTACATTAGAAGAGATGTAACAGTGTTAGTTCTATGTTAGAAGAGATGTAACAGTGTGTTAGTTCTACATTAGAAGAGATGTAACAGTGTTAGTTCTATGTTAGAAGAGATGTAACAGTGTGTTAGTTCTACATTAGAAGAGATGTAACAGTGTTAGTTCTGTTAGAAGAGATGTAACAGTGTGTTAGTTCTACATTAGAAGAGATGTAACAGTGTGTTAGTTCTACATTAGAAGAGATGTAACAGTGTTAGTTCTATGTTAGAAGAGATGTAACAGTATTAGTTCTATGTTAGAAGAGATGTAACAGTGTTAGTTCTACATTAGAAGAGATGTAACAGTGTGTTAGTTCTATGTTAGAAGAGATGTAACAGTGTGTTAGTTCTACATTAGAAGAGATGTAACAGTGTTAGTTATGTTAGAAGAGATGTAACAGTGTGTTAGTTCTACATTAGAAGAGATGTAACAGTGTGTTAGTTCTACATTAGAAGAGATGTAACAGTGTTAGTTCTATGTTAGAAGAGATGTAACAGTGTGTTAGTTCTATGTTAGAAGAGATGTAACAGTATTAGTTATATGTTAGAAGAGATGTAACAGTGTTAGTTCTGTTAGAAGAGATGTAACAGTGTTAGTTCTGTTAGAAGAGATGTAACAGTGTTAGTTCTGTTAGAAGAGATGTAACAGTGTTAGTTCTGTTAGAAGAGATGTAACAGTGTGTTAGTTCTGTTAGAAGAGATGTAACAGTGTGTTAGTTTTGTTAGAAGAGATGTAACAGTGTGTTAGTTCTATGTTAGAAGAGATGTAACAGTGTGTTAGTTCTGTTAGAAGAGATGTAACAGTGTGTTAGTTCTGTTAGAAGAGATGTAACAGTATTAATTATATGTTAGAAGAGATGTAACAGTGTTAGTTCTATGTTAGAAGAGATGTAACAGTATTAGTTCTGTTAGAAGAGATGTAACAGTGTGTTAGTTCTATGTTAGAAGAGATGTAACAGTGTGTTAGTTCTATGTTAGAAGAGATGTAACAGTGTTAGTTCTATGTTAGAAGAGATGTAACAGTATTAGTTCTGTTAGAAGATATGTAACAGTGTTAGTTCTATGTTAGAAGAGATGTAACAGTGTTAGTTCTATGTTAGAAGAGATGTAACAGTATTAGTTCTATGTTAGAAGAGATGTAACAGTGTGTTAGTTCTATGTTAGAAGAGATGTAACAGTGTGTTAGTTCTATGTTAGAAGAGATGTAACAGTGTGTTAGTTCTGTTAGAAGAGATGTAACAGTGTGTTAGTTCTACATTAGAAGAGATGTAACAGTGTGTTAGTTCTGTGTTAGAAGAGATGTAACAGTGTTAGTTCTACATTAGAAGAGATGTAACTGTATTAGTTCTATGTTAGAAGAGATGTAACAGTGTGTTAGTTCTGTTAGAAGAGATGTAACAGTGTGTTAGTTCTATGTTAGAAGAGATGTAACAGTGTGTTAGTTCTATGTTAGAAGAGATGTAACAGTGTGTTAGTTCTGTTAGAAGAGATGTAACAGTGTTAGTTATGTTAGAAGAGATGTAACAGTGTTAGTTCTATGTTAGAAGAGATGTAACAGTGTGTTAGTTCTATGTTAGAAGAGATGTAACAGTGTGTTAGTTCTGTTAGAAGAGATGTAACAGTGTTAGTTATGTTAGAAGAGATGTAACAGTGTGTTTGTTCTGTGTTAGAAGAGATGTAACAGTGTTAGTTCTACATTAGAAGATATGTAACAGTGTGTTAGTTCTATGTTAGAAGAGATGTAACAGTGTGTTAGTTCTATGTTAGAAGAGATGTAACAGTGTGTTAGTTCTATGTTAGAAGAGATGTAACAGTGTGTTAGTTCTGTGTTAGAAGAGATGTAACAGTGTTAGTTCTGTGTTAGAAGAGATGTAACAGTGTTAGTTCTATGTTAGAAGAGATGTAACAGTGTGTTAGTTCTATGTTAGAAGAGATGTAACAGTGTGTTAGTTCTGTTAGAAGAGATGTAACAGTGTTAGTTATGTTAGAAGAGATGTAACAGTGTGTTTGTTCTGTGTTAGAAGAGATGTAACAGTGTTAGTTCTACATTAGAAGATATGTAACAGTGTGTTAGTTCTATGTTAGAAGAGATGTAACAGTGTGTTAGTTCTATGTTAGAAGAGATGTAACAGTGTGTTAGTTCTGTTAGAAGAGATGTAACAGTGTTAGTTCTGTTAGAAGAGATGTAACAGTGTGTTAGTTCTGTTAGAAGAGATGTAACAGTGTGTTAGTTCTACATTAGAAGAGATGTAACAGTGTGTTAGTTCTATGTTAGAAGAGATGTAACAGTGTGTTAGTTCTATGTTAGAAGAGATGTAACAGTGTTAGTTCTGTTAGAAGAGATGTAACAGTGTGTTAGTTCTGTTAGAAGAGATGTAACAGTGTGTTAGTTCTACATTAGAAGAGATGTAACAGTGTGTTAGTTCTATGTTAGAAGAGATGTAACAGTGTTGGTTCTGTTAGAAGAGATGTAACAGTATTAGTTCTATGTTAGAAGATATGTAACAGTGTGTTAGTTCTATGTTAGAAGAGATGTAACAGTGTTAGTTCTATGTTAGAAGAGATGTAACAGTGTGTTAGTTCTGTTAGAAGAGATGTAACAGTGTGTTAGTTCTGTTAGAAGAGATGTAACAGTGTGTTAGTTCTATGTTAGAAGAGATGTAACAGTGTGTTAGTTCTATGTTAGAAGAGATGTAACAGTGTGTTAGTTCTATGTTAGAAGAGATGTAACAGTGTTAGTTCTGTTAGAAGAGATGTAACAGTGTGTTAGTTCTATGTTAGAAGAGATGTAACAGTGTGTTAGTTCTATGTTAGAAGAGATGTAACAGTGTGTTAGTTCTATGTTAGAAGAGATGTAACAGTATGTTAGTTCTATGTTAGAAGAGATGTAACAGTGTGTTAGTTCTATGTTAGAAGAGATGTAACCGTGTGTTAGTTCTATGTTAGAATAGATGTTCTATGTTCTTAGTTATGAATCATCATGCTCACTAGTAAAATACAAAAGTTAATACAACTCTTTCTTCTTTGACTGAAATAATGTCATCTGTTTGTGTGTGTGTGTGTGTCTGTACGTACACACACACACACACACACACTCACACACATACATTCACAGTCCTGGCCGGTTTCCATGGCAACAGGACACCTGGTAACAGAGCTGTTACCCACTTCTGAAATCACTGCTGACATAATTTTACTGATTCCATGGAAGTGTAGGTGTTGTTGTCTTTGTTCTTGTTTACTGAGACAACAACAACAACTGTTGTGTCACTTTCAGAGATGCAGTTAATTTGGTCAAAAAGAAGTTACAGTGAACATGAAGTCATATTTATGATGATGTCACACCTGTAACATCTATTTACAGTAATATTAATGTTCAGTTTGTGACAGAAACTTAAAGTTAAATAAAAGTAACATTAATATCTTAATAATAGCGAATATCATCAACATTAATATCAGGTGTTCCTAATAATGTGATGACAGCAGCGTTTAAATCGTTAGTTTGAAGTTAATTAAGGCTGATTCATATTGATATATAGTAATAATAGAAATAATAATAACAACAATAATAACAATGATAGTATGAATAATAATAATAGTAATAACCAGAATATAATAGTAACAACAATAATAATAATAACCAGAATATATTAGTAACAATAATAATAACAATAATATTAAGTCAGGTAGCAGCTTGGTTCCCAGTTTCTATTTGGGTCTTCTACGCTACGTAAGCTTAGCATCACAAGCTGCACTGCAACATTGTTAGCCACGTTAGCAACGCAACTCAATGAAAGGTACTGTCTCTCTGGGTTGTCTAACGTTATTGATCGTATCATAACTTTATTGATCGTATCATAACTAACTTTATTGATGGTATCATAACTTTATTGATCGTATCATGGTGGTCAGGAGAGAGAATGCAGCTTTAACACATGAAGCATAGACTTCTATACAACCAGAGGAGTCGCCCCCTGGTGGTCAGGAGAGAGAATGCAGCTTTAACACATGAAGCATAGACTTCTATACAACCAGAGGAGTCGCCCCCTGGTGGTCAGGAGAGAGAATGCAGCTTTAACACATGAAGCATAGACTTCTATACAACCAGAGGAGTCGCCCCCTGGTGGTCAGGGAAGAGAATGCAGCTTTAACACATGAAGCATAGACTTCTATACAACCAGAGGAGTCGCCCCCTGGTGGTCAGGGGAGAGAATGCAGCTTTAACACATGAAGCATAGACTTCTATACTACCAGAGGAGTCGCCCCCTGGTGGTCAGGAGAGAGAATGCAGCTTTAACACATGAAGCATAGACTTCTATACAACCAGAGGAGTCGCCCCCTGGTGGTCAGGGGAGAGAATGCAGCTTTAACACATGAAGCATAGACTTCTATACAACCAGAGGAGTCGCCCCCTGGTGGTCAGGGAAGAGAATGCAGCTTTAACACATGAAGCATAGACTTCTATACAACCAGAGGAGTCGCCCCCTGGTGGTCAGGGGAGAGAATGCAGCTTTAACACATGAAGCATAGACTTCTATACAACCAGAGGAGTCGCCCCCTGGTGGTCAGGGGAGAGAATGCAGCTTTAACACATGAAGCATAGACTTCTATACAACCAGAGGAGTCGCCCCCTGGTGGTCAGGGAAGAGAATGCAGCTTTAACACATGAAGCATAGACGTCTATACAACCAGAGGAGTCGCCCCCTGGTGGTCAGGGAAGAGAATGCAGCTTTAACACATGAAGCATAGACTTCTATACAACCAGAGGAGTCGCCCCCTGGTGGTCAGGGGAGAGAATGCAGCTTTAACACATGAAGCATAGACTTCTATACAACCAGAGGAGTCGCCCCCTGGTGGTCAGGAGAGAGAATGCAGCTTTAACACATGAAGCATAGACTTCTATACAACCAGAGGAGTCGCCCCCTGGTGGTCAGGAGAGAGAATGCAGCTTTAACACATGAAGCATAGACTTCTATACAACCAGAGGAGTCGCCCCCTGGTGGTCAGGAGAGAGAATGCAGCTTTAACACATGAAGCATAGACTTCTATACAACCAGAGGAGTCGCCCCCTGGTGGTCAGGAGAGAGAATGCAGCTTTAACACATGAAGCATAGACTTCTATACAACCAGAGGAGTCGCCCCCTGGTGGTCAGTAGAGAGAATGCAGCTTTAACACATGAAGCGTAGACTTTTATACAACCAGAGGAGTCGTCCCCTGGTGGTCCGGTCCACTACAGGGATACTTCTGTCCCCCTATCATGTTTTGTTCATCACAGATAATCCAGGACCTGAGGAGGATCACATGGACCTCTCCAGGTCCAATGAGGGGTCCATGTGAGTCCATGTCCTCCCAAATAAATGATGTGGTCCAGACCTGCCCAGCTCGGAGCTCAGGGTGTAGAATTCCTCCACCGCCCCGTCCCGCCTCGACCCGTCCACCCAGAACTCCACCGGCGCCGAACCAGGCCGGGACGTCGGCATGGCAACAGCAGGACTCCACAACAGCAGGACTAAGAGGACCAGGACCGAGTCCGAGATCACAACCACGACCAGGGGATCCGGTTCAGACCGGGTCAGGTGTGACCCGATCTGAGTGAACCAGGTCAGATCTCAGATTTAAATCCAGCTCAGTAAAACCCAGATTAGAGGAGCGGAGGGGTGGTTCATGATCCTAATGGGTTTTAATCCAGACCAGCAAGAGGAGGAGGATCCCAGACCAGATCTGAAAGACTAGAAAGACATTCAAACAGAACCCTTCAGGGACCAACGAGACCCTTCAGTCCAGACTGAGGCCAGAACCAGGACGCAGACAGACCGGGTCCAGATGTGTCGCAGCTCCCATCGGGGCCTCAAACCCTCTCAGATGTCGGATCCCTTCAGTCTCTCGCCCCCCTCCTCCCCCTCATCCTTCTCCCTCGGGATTCGCTCCTATTTCCGTGTTTCTACCGGCAGACACGTCCCTCCGGAGAGCCGCAGCCTGCCGGTGCAGACACCGGAGACACCGGGGCAACGACAACACCGCAGCCCGGAGACAGACGCTGGAACCCGGGCCGGCTCGCTGCGGGACGTCGGGGTTCTGGTTCTCGGAGGTTTGATTCCCGTGCAGCTCCAGATGTCCGCTGGATCCGCGAGAGAGAGAGATGCTGTAATCTCACAGCCCCGCCCCCTGTGTCACCACGCCGGCCAATCACAGGGCGGCAGGTGGAGTCCAGCCGCGCTGTGATTGGCCGGCCGGCCTGTCGGTCACTGGAGCCTCATCGGCAACCTAAATACAGAAATAACCTAAATGTACATGAGCGTGACATCTGGAGGCTTTGAGCCTGCAGGAATCAAACCCGCAACTCCGACACCGACGCACGTGCCTTGCTCATGAGAGTCACGTGCACCCGACAGAAGAGCTGTGAGATGATTTTGTAGTTTTATTAATGTGCTTAAGAAGCTTCAGCTTTCAAATGAGACAATAATGTTTGACAATCAAATAATTTTACTTCATTATATATATATATATATATATATATATATTAGAATCAGATGTGTGTGTGCACATACATGGAATTTGACTCCGGATACACTTACGCTCTTGACGTACATATATTTAAATTACAAATGACAGGATAAATATAAAAACAAATTGAAGAGAACATGTATGTACAATATAGAGGAAAGAAGCTGTTCCTGGTCCATACAGGGCTCTGTAGCCCCCCCCCCCCCCGAGGAAAGAAGCTGTTCCTGGTCCATACAGGGCTCTGTAGCCCCCCCCCCCCCAGAGGAAAGAAGCTGTTCCTGGTCCATACAGGGCTCTGTAGCCCCCCGCCCCCCCCCGAGGAAAGAAGCTGTTCCTGGTTCAATGTAATCTGAACATATTGTAAATATTAATAATATATATTATTAAATACTTACAGGGCTGCACGGTGGTGTAGTGGCTAGCACTGTCGCCTCACAGCAAGAGGGCCGCGGGTTCGATTCCCGGTCGGAGCGGTCCTTCTGTGTGGAGTTTGCATGTTCTCCCCGTGGCAGCGTGGGTTCTCTCCGGGCTCTCCGGCTTCCTCCCACAGTCCAAAGACATGCTGCAGGTTAATTGATCTCTAAATGTCCCATAGGTGTGAATGTGAGAGTGAATGGTTGTATGTCCCTACATGTGCCCTCGATGGACTGGCGGCCTGTCCAGGGTGTCCCCTGCCTTCGCCCGATGTCAGCTGGGATAGGCTCCAGCGCCCCCTAATGAGGATAAGCGGATAAGCGGTATTGGAAATGGATGGATGGATGGATGGATTAAATACTTACAATATGTTCAGAAAAAAAGATTGTTGTATATAATATTTTATTTAAAATATGTAAATAATAAATAGTAATATTTAAACTATGAGACATTATTACATTTTTAAAGACATTTAAAAATCGCAGGCATCTGGCTCCATCCGCGTGATTGGTTACCTGAGAGTCAAGCCCAGGGAGAAGCGCGCCCACGTGGCCGCGCGTGTGACGTCATCCGTAGTGACACGGTGAACTTCCTGGTTTCTTGTCAACAGAGTGACGTGGACCCGAGGAGCGGACTCTCCCGACATTGTTTCTTTCTCCTTCGTGAGGAACATGACTTTCATCGGACTTCTCCCCCCGGTTCTGGTTCCGGTCTGCTGGCTGTTCGCGTCGGCGGTGGTGGGGGGCTCCGGGACCGGACCCGGCACCGCGGTGGTGGGGGGCTCCGGGACCGGACCCGCGTTGAAGAACTCCAGCTCCGGGGCGCTGAACGCCACGCGCACGCGGGTGTTCGACGGGCTCCTGCGCGTGGACAGCTCCATGGTCCAGCGGGCCCTGTACGTCCTCATCGGCATCACCGTCATCGGGGTCCTGTACTTCCTGGTCCGGGCCGTGCGGTGAGAACCACGAAGCGGCTTTAGTGGACGCCATTGGTCCGGTCCGGATTACAACCCACAGTACTCTGAGACGCAGGTCCGACCGGAAGTGAAGAGAATTTAAATCACGAGATTTATGAGTCTGGCGTGACGTCACGTTCAGTGTGTACAACTGCAAAAGAGAAGCGTTAAGTCTTTATAGTTTAGTAGAAACAGACTGAATAATGACGTCATCTCATCCATACATTGTATATACATATATTATATTATATATCTTATATATGTGTGTGTAACTGATGTCACAGTAAACTACAGTAAACTACATTAATGTGTGTAACACAGTAAACTACATTAATGTGTGTAACACAGTAAACTACATTAATGTGTGTAACACAGTAAACTACATTAATGTGTGTAACACAGTAAACTACATTAATGTGTGTAACACAGTAAACTACATTAATGTGTGTGTAACACAGTAAACTACATTAATGTGTGTGTAACACAGTAAACTACATTAATGTGTGTAACACAGTAAACTACATTAATGTGTGTGTAACACAGTAAACTACATTAATGTGTGTAACACAGTAAACTACATTAATGTGTGTGTAACACAGTAAACTACATTAATGTGTGTAACACAGTAAACTACATTAATGTGTGTAACACAGTAAACTACATTAATGTGTGTGTAACACAGTAAACTACATTAATGTGTGTAACACAGTAAACTACATTAATGTGTGTGTAACACAGTAAACTACATTAATGTGTGTAACACAGTAAACTACATTAATGTGTGTGTAACACAGTAAACTACATTAATGTGTGTAACACAGTAAACTACATTAATGTGTGTAACACAGTAAACTACATTAATGTGTGTAACACAGTAAACTACATTAATGTGTGTAACACAGTAAACTACATTAATGTGTGTAACACAGTAAACTACATTAATGTGTGTGTAACACAGTAAACTACATTAATGTGTGTGTAACACAGTAAACTACATTAATGTGTGTGTAACACAGTAAACTACATTAATGTGTGTAACACAGTAAACTACATTAATGTGTGTAACACAGTAAACTACATTAATGTGTGTAACACAGTAAACTACATTAATGTGTGTGTAACACAGTAAACTACATTAATGTGTGTGTAACACAGTAAACTACATTAATGTGTGTAACACAGTAAACTACATTAATGTGTGTAACACAGTAAACTACATTAATGTGTGTGTAACACAGTAAACTACATTAATGTGTGTGTAACACAGTAAACTACATTAATGTGTGTAACACAGTAAACTACATTAATGTGTGTCTAACACAGTAAACTACATTAATGTGTGTAACACAGTAAACTACATTAATGTGTGTGTAACACAGTAAACTACATTAATGTGTGTGTAACACAGTAAACTACATTAATGTGTGTAACACAGTAAACTACATTAATGTGTGTAACACAGTAAACTACATTAATGTGTGTGTAACACAGTAAACTACATTAATGTGTGTAACACAGTAAACTACATTAATGTGTGTAACACAGTAAACTACATTAATGTGTGTGTAACACAGTAAACTACATTAATGTGTGTAACACAGTGAACTACATTAATGTGTGTGTAACACAGTAAACTACATTAATGTGTGTGTAACACAGTAAACTACATTAATGTGTGTAACACAGTAAACTACATTAATGTGTGTGTAACACAGTAAACTACATTAATGTGTGTAACACAGTAAACTACATTAATGTGTGTGTAACACAGTAAACTACATTAATGTGTGTAACACAGTAAACTACATTAATGTGTGTGTAACACAGTAAACTACATTAATGTGTGTGTAACACAGTAAACTACATTAATGTGTGTAACACAGTAAACTACATTAATGTGTGTAACACAGTAAACTACATTAATGTGTGTAACACAGTAAACTACATTAATGTGTGTAACACAGTAAACTACATTAATGTGTGTGTAACACAGTAAACTACATTAATGTGTGTGTAACACAGTAAACTACATTAATGTGTGTAACACAGTAAACTACATTAATGTGTGTAACACAGTAAACTACATTAATGTGTGTAACACAGTAAACTACATTAATGTGTGTGTAACACAGTAAACTACATTAATGTGTGTGTAACACAGTAAACTACATTAATGTGTGTAACACAGTAAACTACATTAATGTGTGTAACACAGTAAACTACATTAATGTGTGTAACACAGTAAACTACATTAATGTGTGTAACACAGTAAACTACATTAATGTGTGTGTAACACAGTAAACTACATTAATGTGTGTGTAACACAGTAAACTACATTAATGTGTGTAACACAGTGAACTACATTAATGTGTGTAACACAGTAAACTACATTAATGTGTGTAACACAGTAAACTACATTAATGTGTGTAACACAGTAAACTACATTAATGTGTGTAACACAGTAAACTACATTAATGTGTGTGTAACACAGTAAACTACATTAATGTGTGTAACACAGTGAACTACATTAATGTGTGTAACACAGTAAACTACATTAATGTGTGTAACACAGTGAACTACATTAATGTGTGTAACACAGTGAACTACATTAATGTGTGTAACACAGTAAACTACATTAATGTGTGTAACACAGTGAACTACATTAATGTGTGTAACACAGTAAACTACATTAATGTGTGTAACACAGTAAACTACATTAATGTGTGTAACACAGTGAACTACATTAATGTGTGTGTAACACAGTAAACTACATTAATGTGTGTGTAACACAGTAAACTACATTAATGTGTGTAACACAGTGAACTACATTAATGTGTGTAACACAGTAAACTACATTAATGTGTGTGTAACACAGTAAACTACATTAATGTGTGTAACACAGTAAACTACATTCATGACTCCAGTCATGATTAATGTATTGTCTGCATCTCATCCCACACTAAACATCCGCTGCCACCGTCTGAACAGACCCATGAAACAGTTTTACTTTGAACCTTCATGTCAATAACAACATTTCTCCATCCCAGATGTCACATCTGACCAAACACCAGCAAAGTGACGTTTTCTCTTCTTACAGCAGTTATCACATCAATTCACCAAGAATTAAGAAATGTTATCAAGGACCAGTTAACCTCCTCATCGCCATCCTAACAACCCTGCTTCCTGTCGTACTTCCTGTCCTGCTTCGCTTCCTGTCGTACTTCCTGTCGTACTTCCTGTCCTGCTTCGCTTCCTGTCTTACTTCCAGTCCTACTTCCTGTCCTGCTTTGCTTCCTGTCGTACTTCCTGTCCTGCTTCGCTTCCTGTCTTACTTCCAGTCCTACTTCCTGTCCTGCTTCGCTTCCTTACGTACTTCCAGTTCTACTTCCTGTCCTGCTTCGCTTCCTTACGTACTTCCTGTCGTACTTCCTGTCCTGCTTCGCTTCCTGTCTTACTTCCATTCCTACTTCCTGTCCTGCTTCGCTTCCTTACGTACTTCCAGTCCTACTTCCTGTCCTGCTTTGCTTCCATACGTACTTCCAGTTCTACTTCCTGTCCTGCTTCGCTTCCTGTCATACTTCCAGTTCTACTTCCTGTCCTGCTTCGCTTCCTGTCTTACTTCCAGTCCTACTTCCTGTCCTGCTTCGCTTCCTGTCATACTTCCAGTTCTACTTCCTGTCCTGCTTCGCTTCCTGTCTTACTTCCAGTCCTACTTCCTGTCCTGCTTCGCTTCCTGTCTTACTTCCTGTCCTGCTTCGCTTCCTGTCTTACTTCCAGTCCTACTTCCTGTCCTGCTTCGCTTCCTGTCTTACTTCCAGTCCTACTTCCTGTCCTGCTTCGCTTCCAGTCCTACTTCCTGTCCTGCTTCGCTTCCTGTCTTACTTCCAGTCCTACTTCCTGTCCTGCTTCGCTTCCTGTCGTACTTCCAGTCCTACTTCCTGTCCTGCTTCGCTTCCTGTCCTGCTTCGCTTCCTGTCTTACTTCCAGTCCTACTTCCTGTCCTGCTTCGCTTCCTGTCGTACTTCCTGTCCTGCTTCGCTTCCTGTCTTACTTCCAGTCCTACTTCCTGTCCTGCTTCGCTTCCTTACGTACTTTTCCTGTCCTGCTTCGCTTCCTTACGTACTTCCTGTCCTGCTTCGCTTCCTGTCTTACTTCCAGTCCTACTTCCTGTCCTGCTTCGCTTCCTTACGTACTTCCAGTCCTACTTCCTGTCCTGCTTCGCTTCCTTACGTACTTCCAGTTCTACTTCCTGTCCTGCTTCGCTTCCTGTCATACTTCCAGTTCTACTTCCTGTCCTGCTTCGCTTCCTGTCATACTTCCAGTCCTACTTCCTGTCCTGCTTCGCTTCCAGTCATACTTCCAGTTCTACTTCCTGTCCTGCTTCGCTTCCTGTCTTACTTCCAGTCCTACTTCCTGTCCTGCTTCTCTTCCAGTCCTACTTCCTGTCCTGCTTCGCTTCCTGTCTTACTTCCAGTCCTACTTCCTGTCCTGCTTCTCTTCCAGTCCTACTTCCTGTCCTGCTTCGCTTCCTGTCTTACTTCCAGTCCTACTTCCTGTCCTGCTTCGCTTCCAGTCTTACTTCCAGTCCTACTTCCTGTCCTGCTTCGCTTCCTGTCTTACTTACAGTCCTACTTCCTGTCCTGCTTCGCTTCCAGTCCTACTTCCTGTCCTGCTTCGCTTCCAGTCCTACTTCCTGTCCTGCTTCGCTTCCAGTCATACTTCCAGTTCTACTTCCTGTCCTGCTTCGCTTCCTGTCATACTTCCAGTCCTACTTCCTGTCCTGCTTCGCTTCCAGTCATACTTCCAGTTCTACTTCCTGTCCTGCTTCGCTTCCTGTCTTACTTCCAGTCCTACTTCCTGTCCTGCTTCTCTTCCAGTCCTACTTCCTGTCCTGCTTCGCTTCCTGTCTTACTTCCAGTCCTACTTCCTGTCCTGCTTCGCTTCCAGTCTTACTTCCAGTCCTACTTCCTGTCCTGCTTCGCTTCCTGTCTTACTTACAGTCCTACTTCCTGTCCTGCTTCGCTTCCAGTCCTACTTCCTGTCCTGCTTCGCTTCCAGTCCTACTTCCTGTCCTGCTTCGCTTCCAGTCATACTTCCAGTTCTACTTCCTGTCCTGCTTCGCTTCCTGTCATACTTCCAGTTCTACTTCCTGTCCTGCTTCGCTTCCAGTCATACTTCCAGTTCTACTTCCTGTCCTGCTTCGCTTCCTGTCATACTTCCAGTTCTACTTCCTGTCCTGCTTCGCTTCCTGTCTTACTTCCAGTCCTACTTCCTGTCCTGCTTCGCTTCCAGTCCTACTTCCTGTCCCCCCTGAATGTGGACGTCTATGTGCTCCAGTTTGACCTGCGTTGTGTCTCACAGGCTGAAGCGGCCGGCCCACAAGAAGAAGTACGGCCTGCTGTCCAACTACGAGGACTCGGTGGAGATGGAGGCCGTGGAGAGCGACGAGGACGACACGCTGTATGAAGCTCGCAGCCTCCGCAGGTCAGAGGTCACCACACAACAACAACAACCATCCCAGCTGGTCGTTGATCAGATGGGATGAGAGCTCGTCTGGCTGTCGGTATTGATCTGATCGGTGTTCTCTGTTCTGTGTTCAGATGAGGCGTTGTGTCTGATCAGACTGGTGTTTACTGATCAGAGGATATTAATTATGGACTGACGATGGCGCCGGAGGACAAAGACGTGGACCAAACTGTTATATTTAATGCCAAAGCTGCTTGAGGACCCCGAGCAGGATAATCATTCTTTTTTTAAGGTGGTATTGGAGATAGAAAGGAGTTCGTGCAGAAGCGGGTGTGACGGTTCTGTGGATAATTCTGATAATTGCTGTCTGCTTATTATTATTATTATTATTATTATTATTATTAATAATTTTCTTTTCCATGTCTTTCATTGGGAGCTTTTTCTGCTCTAACTGTGTGCTTTAACTTCTGCAAACTGACTCCAGACCAGCTGCACAGAGACTCTGAGATTCTGGTTCCTTCACATGGAGATCAATTAGCTTCCTCATGATGATGTCATCATGATGAAGTCATCCAGTAATAAAGCCAACCAGCATCAGACATCAGGCACACCCGGCTTCTGGGGAAACACGCCAGCTCTCCGCTTCATTGTCTCTCCTTTTGCACGTTTCAGTCTCATTTCTACATGATGGAGGAGGAGGAGGAGACATCAGAGTCACACAAACAGACAGCAGCCGTGTTGAATCACTGCTGACCAACTTCCTGTTGACTGACTTGGATTTGTGTTTCTGATAATCAATAAAATCATAATTGGAACAAGTTTTTTCAAAACGATCCTAAAATCTAAAAACATCGTCGGCAAAAATGTAAAAAACGTACAAAATAATCTCATGTCAACAAACAGATAACATAATCTCATGTCAACAAATAAAGATAACATAATCTCATGTCAACAAATAAAGATAACATAATCTCATGTCAACAAAAAAAACAATCTCATGTCAACAAACAGATAACATAATCTCATGTCAACAAATAAAGAACATAATCTCATGTCAACAAAAAAAAACAATCTCATGTCAACAAATAAAGAACATAATCTCATGTCAACAAACAAAGATAAAATAATCTCGTCAACAATGATAACAATCTCATGTCAACAAATAAAGATAACATAATCTCATGTCAACAAAAAAAACAATCTCATGTCAACAAATAAAGAACATAATCTCATGTCAACAAAAAAAAACAATCTCATGTCAACAAATAAAGAACATAATCTCGTCAACAATGATAACAATCTCATGTCAACAAATAAAGATAACATAATCTCATGTCAACAAATAAAGAACATAATCTCATGTCAACAAAAAAAACAATCTCATGTCAACAAATAAAGAACATAATCTCATGTCAACAAAAAAAACAATCTCATGTCAACAAATAAAGAACATAATCTCATGTCAACAAATAAAGATAACATAATCTCATGTCAACAAATAAAGATAACATAATCTCATGTCAACAAACAAAGATAACAATCTCATGTCAACAAACAAAGATAACAATCTCATGTCAACAAACAAAGATAACAATCTCATGTCAACAAACAAAGATAACAATCTCATGGCAACAAACAAAGATAACAATCTCATGGCAACAAACAAAGACGGATCAAGACGTTGCCTGTTGCGTTGCTTAATTTAACAATAGCTGACCTACCCTTTAATCAGTGGAGATCAAGGTTGACAATCTCTACTTCTAAGGAGAGGATCAGACAGTACTGACTAGCACTCTAGTAGCTAATAGGACTCTAGCAGATACCCCTATTTAAAGAGGGTACTAGCCAGGATCCAAGTGGTCCAGTAGTCTACCCTCACAAGTAGAGATGCACACTGACATGACTATATCACCAGGACTATAATCCATACAAGGACTGGGTAACATAACTATATCACCAGGGGACTATAATCCATACAAGGACTGGGTAACATAACTATATCACCAGGGGACTATAACCCATACAAGGACTGGGTAACATAACTATATCACCAGGACTATAACCCATACAAGGACTGGGTAACATAACTATATCACCAGGACTATAACCCATACAAGGACTGGGTAACATAACTATATCACCAGGACTATAACCCATACAAGGACTGGGTAACATAACTATATCACCAGGACTATAACCCATACAAGGACTGGGTAACATAACTATATCACCAGGACTATAACCCATACAAGGACTGGGTAACATAACTATATCACCAGGACTATAATCCATACAAGGACTGGGTAACATAACTATATCACCAGGACTATAATCCATACAAGGACTGGGTAACATAACTATATCACCAGGACTATAACCCATACAAGGACTGGGTAACATAACTATATCACCAGGACTATAATCCATACAAGGACTGGGTAACATAACTATATCACCAGGACTATAACCCATACAAGGACTGGGTAACATAACTATATCACCAGGACTATAATCCATACAAGGACTGGGTAACATAACTATATCACCAGGACTATAACCCATACAAGGACTGGGTAACATAACTATATCACCAGGACTATAACCCATACAAGGACTGGGTAACATAACTATATCACCAGGACTATAATCCATACAAGGACTGGGTAACATAACTATATCACCAGGACTATAACCCATACAAGGACTGGGTAACATAACTATATCACCAGGACTATAATCCATACAAGGACTGGGTAACATAACTATATCACCAGGACTATAACCCATACAAGGACTGGGTAACATAACTATATCACCAGGACTATAATCCATACAAGGACTGGGTAACATAACTATATCACCAGGACTATAACCCATACAAGGACTGGGTAACATAACTATATCACCAGGACTATAACCCATACAAGGACTGGGTAACATAACTATATCACCAGGACTATAACCCATACAAGGACTGGGTAACATAACTATATCACCAGGACTATAATCCATACAAGGACTGGGTAACATAACTATATCACCAGGACTATAACCCATACAAGGACTGGGTAACATAACTATATCACCAGGGGATCACCAGTCCCCATATTATATATTTTATTATAACACTGAAGCAGTTTAACAAGAAACTTGTTCCATAATTAATAAAAGAAGTGAATAAAGACTTAAACATATTTCTTAAAAACGTTTATCTGTTTGTTTTATGATCTAAGAACTCAACCTTTATGTTTAAAACCTTTAAACTTTAATTTCGTACATAACAAATGTAATCAATTTCTAATACAGTAAAAACCGCCTAATTTAAAATATATTACATTATAATACATTAATAAATTATATCCTGTAATATATTAATGTATTACAGGATATATTATAGTAATGTGTTTCCAGGTTGTAATATTTTTGATTACCGGATTGGACCAGCAGGGGGCAGCAGAGGACCAAAGGAGGATTCTCGTTTTTTTGTCAACAAATAACTTCTTAGTTTCATCGATTATGAAATCTGAATAATCTGATTGAAATGTGATCAATAAAAACTCCAGTTTATCATCGTGTAAAATCAAAACCTTCAGGAAGTCATTAAATTAATTAACATCACCTCAAACTGAAGTGTGAACGTTTCCTTCAGTTTGGATGATTTATTGATTTATTGATTTATTGATCAGCTTCACGTGGAAGATGAATATATGATTGATGCATATTGAACACGTCTGGAGATCCTTTTGGTCCTGAAGGATCCACTAGAGGCCACCACAAGCAAGAACCTCTTCCTAAAAAAACCCAACCCCCCTAAAAAGATCCAAACCCCCTAAACAGACCCTGAAACCCCCTAAACAGATCCAAACCCCCTAAACAGACCCCAAACCCCCTAAACAGACCCTGAAACCCCCTAAACAGATCCAAACCCCCTAAACAGACCCCAAACCCCCTCAACAGACCCCAAACCCCCTAAACAGACCCTGAAACCCCCTAAACAGACCCCAAACCTTCCTAAACAGACCCCAAACCCCCTAAACAGACCCCAAACCCCCTCAACAGACCCCAAACCCCCTAAACAGACCCTGAAACCCCCTAAACAGACCCTGAAACCCCCTAAACAGATCCAAACCCCCTAAACAGACCCCAAACCCCCTCAACAGACCCCAAACCCCCTCAACAGACCCTGAAACCCCCTAAACAGACCCCAAACCCCCTAAACAGATCCAAACCCCCTAAACAGATCCAAACCCCCTAAACAGACCCCAAACCCCCTCAACAGACCCCAAACCCCCTCAACAGACCCTGAAACCCCCTAAACAGATCCAAACCCCCTAAACAGACCCCAAACCCCCTCAACAGACCCCAACCCCCCTAAACAGACCCTGAAACCTTTCCAACACCCCCGACACACACACACCTCTGGAGGAGGTCTATTTCGGGGAACCAGTCCCCGAGTCCCGTGCCCCGACATGTCCTTCTGGTTTCACTGCTGCAGGGTCACTGCGGGTCCACAGGGGGGCGTCTGAGACCTGGTTCCACTCGGCACACAGTCCAGCATCCAATAATATCATAGAGTTTATGTTCTGTTTTATGTTTTATGATGCACGTGTGAGACTGCAGCTCCCGGTCCCGGTCCCAGGACCCGGAGACCGGGATCCTTTTAGGATCATAAACCCATAAACTTCTTGTTTATGTGACATAAATATGAATCTTCTTCCATCTTTTATTTTTAACACATGTGTATATATATATATATATATATATATATATATATATATATATATATATATATATATATATGTGTATACATGTATATACATGTATATACATATATATGTAATATATATGATATATATGCATATATATGTATATGTATATACATATATATGTCATATATGATATATATGCATATACATATATATATTATATATTCTCCAAACCACCCACGTGGGATCACCAGCGTCATCGGCGCGCTCAGCCAATGAGCGCAGGGTCCGGGGGATCTGTTGACAGCGGCGGACCAATGAGGGCCGAGCGGCCGGCGGGTGACGCGCACTGCGGGGAGAGAGTATAAAGATCCGCGGGTCGGAGCTCCGGAGCACACCGCTCCTCACGCAGGACCTCCTCTGATCCCTGTACCGGACTCTGCAGGACCTCAGTGCCGATCTGGACTACCTGTTTGGGACTCTGTTCCGGGACTCAAGAGCTGCGGGTCTTCCTTCTGATCCCGGACCTAGTGGACTATTTGACCGACTACAACATGACTCTGGAAGAGTTCATCGGCTCCAACAGCACCGAGAAGAGGTGAGTAGACCAGCACTCTGTAGACCAGGTCCTGGTCCACGACACTCTGTGTATTCTATAATGTGTCGTGAGCTCGCGCTGCGGGTCTCGGTCTCGGTCTAACGCCTCCGGGTCCCTGCAGGATGGAGACGGTGACGCAGGCGCTGGAGGAGCTGCTGGTCGCGGCTCAGAACCAGGACTCGCTCACGGTGGGGGTCTACGAGTCCGCCAAGCTCATGAATGTGTAAGTTTGGTTCAGCAGCTTTGAGCCACATGTCTCCTAACATGAGATCCCATGCACTGACCCGGTCCTTCCTGGTCCCGCAGAGACCCGGACAGTGTGGTCCTGTGCGTCCTCGCCGCGGACGAGGAGGACCAGGACGACGTCGCGCTGCAGATCCACTTCACGCTGCTCCAGGCCTTCTGCTGCGACAACGACATCGACATCCTGCGGGTCTCCGGCGTGGGCCGGCTGGCCCAGTTGCTGGACCAGGACCCGGAGGACGAGCCAAGGGACCTGCACTGCATCCTGGTCACCGTAAGTCCACCTCCCCCCTTCTGCATGGCGTAAGCGTTGTGACGTCATGAGCGTGTGAATGACGTGTGTCCGTGACGTGTCCCTGCAGAACCCCCCAGTGCAGCCGCTGCAGTCCGCGGCCCTGAATGACGTCAGCAGCTTCTGCGAGGAGAGCCGCTGCAGGAACCAGTGGGTCCCGTGTCTGGAGATGCAGAACCGCTGAGCCGAGCCGGGCCGAACCGAGTCAGACCGCTGCGGGGCGGAGAGACCGAGCCGAACCGGCCGAACAGCCGGCCGCCTGCTGGGGGCGAGACCGGCGTTTGACTGGACAGACGGACCGGGCCCAACCGGACCCATCGGGACCGAAACGGACCGGGCCGAACCGGACCCATCGGGACCGAAACGGACTGGGCCCAACCGGACCCATCGGGACCGAAACGGACCGGGCCCAACCGGACCCATCGGGACCGAAACGGACCGCGCCGAACCGGACCCATCGGGACCGAAACGGACCGGGCCGAACCGGACCCATCAGGATCGAAATGGACCGGGCCGAACCGGACCCATCGGGACCGAAACGGACCGCGCCCAACCGGACCCATTGGGACCGAAACGGACCGGGCCGAACCGGATCCATCCGGACCCATCCGGGACCTAAACAGACCGGGCCGAACCGGACCCATCCGGGACCTAAACAGACCGGGCCGAACCGGACCCATCCGGGACCTAAACGGACCGGGCCGAACCGGACCCATCCGGACCCATCCGGGACCTAAACAGACCGGGCCGAACCGGACCCATCCGGGACCTAAACAGACCGGGCCGAACCGGACCCATCCGGGACCTAAACGGACCGGGCCGAACCGGACCCATCCGGACCCATCCGGGACCTAAACAGACCGGGCCGAACCGGACCCATCCGGGACCTAAACAGACCGGGCCGAACCGGACCCATCCGGGACCTAAACGGACCGGGCCCAACCGGGGCCGGGACCTTCCGCTGCCCGATTGATTCATTGATTGGACCTGGGGCACGTGGGGTTCTTATACCGGACCGGCCTCCCGTAAGAGGGGAGGAGGACTGTACAGGTGGACTCCTTGTGGATCCCGGTCCAGGGGGACTCAGGTCCAGGGGGACTCAGGTCCTTGTGGATCCCAGTCCAGGGGGAATCAGAGCAGGATGATTTTTGAATGACGTGTCACGTGACAGAGAACAGCTGGCCGTCACCTGTCTGTGATGTCATAAGTATTGTGTTACTGATGACGCAATACACTGATTATTTAAAGGAGTAATTAATATAATCTGTTTATTTTAAATGGTCAATAAACGACTAAAAGACAAAATATTGATTTCACTCTTTTATTGTGTGTGTGGTTGCATTAGGGGTTGTGTGTGTGTGAGTGTGTGTGTGTGGGGGGGGTTAGGGGTTGTGTGTGTGTGAGTGTGTGTGTGTGGGGGGGTTAGGGGTTGTGTGTGTGTGAGTGTGTGTGTGTGGGGGGGTTAGGGGTTGTGTGTGTGTGAGTGTGTGTGTGTGGGGGGGTTAGGGGTTGTGTGTGTGTGAGTGTGTGTGTGTGGGGGGGGTTAGGGGTTGTGTGTGTGTGGGGGGGGGTTAGGGGTTGTGTGTGTGTGAGTGTGTGTGTGTGGGGGGGTTAGGGGTTGTGTGTGTGTGTGGGGGGGGTTAGGGGTTGTGTGTGTGTGGGGGGGGGGGTTAGGGGTTGTGTGTGTGTGTGTGGGGGGGGGTTAGGGGTTGTGTGTGTGTGTGGGGGGGGTTAGGGGTTGTGTGTGTGTGTGTGGGGGGGTTAGGGGTTGTGTGTGTGTGGGGGGGGGTTAGGGGTTGTGTGTGTGTGTGTGGGGGGGGTTAGGGGTTGTGTGTGTGTGGGGGGGGGTTAGGGGTTGTGTGTGTGTGTGTGGGGGGGGTTAGGGGTTGTGTGTGTGTGTGGGGGGGGGTTAGGGGTTGTGTGTGTGTGTGGGGGGGGTTAGGGGTTGTGTGTGTGTGTGTGGGGGGGGGGTTAGGGGTTGTGTGTGTGTGGGGGGGGGGTTAGGGGTTGTGTGTGTGTGTGTGGGGGGGGGTTAGGGGTTGTGTGTGTGTGGGGGGGGTTAGGGGTTGTGTGTGTGTGTGTGGGGGGGTTAGGGGTTGTGTGTGTGTGTGGGGGGGGTTAGGGGTTGTGTGTGTGTGTGTGGGGGGGTTAGGGGTTGTGTGTGTGTGGGGGGGGGGTTAGGGGTTGTGTGTGTGTGTGGGGGGGGTTAGGGGTTGTGTGTGTGTGTGGGGGGGGGGGGGTTAGGGGTTGTGTGTGTGTGTGTGGGGGGGGTTAGGGGTTGTGTGTGTGTGGGGGGGGGGTTAGGGGTTGTGTGTGTGTGTGGGGGGGGTTAGGGGTTGTGTGTGTGTGTGGGGGGGGTTAGGGGTTGTGTGTGTGTGTGTGGGGGGGTTAGGGGTTGTGTGTGTGTGTGTGGGGGGGGTTAGGGGTTG
>NC_046969.1:27398871-27408871 GCF_009769545.1 Cyclopterus lumpus | reverse complement strand
GTGTGTGTGTGTGTCTGTGTGTGTGTGTGTGTGTGTCTGTGTGTGTGTTTCTGTGTGTGTGTGTTTCTGTTTGTGTGTGTCTGTGTGTGTTTCTGTGTGTGTTTCTGTGTGTTTCTGTGTGTGTGTGTGTGTGTGTGTGTGTCTGTGTGTGTGCGTGTCTGTGTGTGTGTTTATGTGTGTGTCTGTGTGTGTGTGCGTGTGTGTTTCTGTGTGTGTGTGTGTCTGTGTGTGTGTTTCTGTGTGTGTGTGTGTCTGTGTGTGTGTGTTTCTGTGTGTGTGTGTGTGTGTCTGTGTGTGTGTTTCTGTGTGTGTGTGTGTCTGTGTGTGTGTGTGTCTGTGTGTGTGTGTTTCTGTGTGTGTGTGTGTGTCTGTGTGTGTGTGTGTCTGTGTGTGTGTTTCTTTGTGTGTGTGTGTGTCTGTGTGTGTGTGTTTCTGTGTGTGTGTGTCTGTGTGTGTGTGTGTCTGTGTGTGTGTTTATGTGTGTGTCTGTGTGTGTGTGCGTGTGTGTTTCTGTGTGTGTGTGTGTGTCTGTGTGTGTGTGTGTGTTTCTGTGTGTGTGTGTTTCTGTTTGTGTGTGTCTGTGTGTGTTTCTGTGTGTGTTTCTGTGTGTTTCTGTGTGTGTGTGTGTGTGTCTGTGTGTGTGCGTGTCTGTGTGTGTGTTTATGTGTGTGTCTGTGTGTGTGTGCGTGTGTGTTTCTGTGTGTGTGTGTGTGTGTGTCTGTGTGTGTGTGTGTGTGTTTCTGTGTGTGTGTGTCTGTGTGTGTGTTTCTGTGTGTGTGTGTTTCTGTTTGTGTGTGTCTGTGTGTGTTTCTGTGTGTGTTTCTGTGTGTGTCTGTGTGTGTTTCTGTGTGTGTGTGTCTGTGTGTGTGTTTCTGTCTGTGTGTGTTTCTGTGTGTGTTTCTGTGTGTGTTTCTGTGTGTCTGTGTGTGTTTATGTGTGTGTCTGTGTGTTTCTGTGTGTGTGTGTGTGTGTGTGTGTGTGTTTCTGTGTGTGTGTGTCTGTGTGTGTGTTTCTGTCTGTGTGTGTTTCTGTGTGTGTTTCTGTGTGTCTGTGTGTGTTTAAATCAGAGACCATCTTCAGATCTTCCTTTCTCTGCATGTACGAGCCCACAATTACAGACTGAGCCCCCCCCCCCCCCCCCCCCCCCCCCCCCCCACCAACTGCCCCACCCACCCAAACCACGCTTTGATCTCAAACCAAACGTCCCCTCCCGCCTGCTTCTGTTTGTCCTCCAGACCACAAACCAGAGGGGCTCTGAGGTCTCCAGACCGAGGGTCTGTAAGGTCTACAGGGTCTGCAGGGTCTCTGCAGGGACTACAGTGTTTGCAGGGTCAGCAGGGTCAGCAGGGTCTCTGTAGGGTCTGCAGAGTCTGCAGGGTCTCTACAGGTTATACAGGGTCTGCAGGGTCTCTGTAGGGTCAGCAGGGTCTCTGTAGGGTCTGCAGAGTCTGCAGGGTCTCTACAGGTTATACAGGGTCTGCAGGGTCTCTGTAGGGTCTGCAGGGTCTCTACAGGGTCTCTGCAGGGACTACAGTGTTTGCAGGGTCTGCAGGGTCTCTGTAGGGTCTGCAGGGTCTCTACAGGGTCTCTGCAGGGACTACAGTGTTTGCAGGGTCTACAGGGTCTCTACAGGGTCTCTGCAGGGACTACAGTGTTTGCAGGGTCTGCAGGGTCTCTGTAGGGTCTGCAGGGTCTCTACAGGGTCTCTGCAGGGACTACAGTGTTTGCAGGGTCTGCAGGGTCTCTACAGGTTATACAGGGTCTGCATGGTCTCTGCAGGGTCTGCAGGGTCTACATGGTGTCTGGCCTCCAGCCTGAAGAAGACCTGGACCAGGACGTGTGTTCGGTCTATGAATCACTCCTTCTCCTGCTGCTCTAACGGCTCCGACCAGTTTCAATAAGACAATATTAATAATCACGCTGCAGAAGTGGAAACCAGACAGATGTTCAGTGATGAAAACAAATCAATAACTTTTTTATTGATTTTTGATTTGATGGATGATTAGAATATTCTGTTATGGAGTATTTAAGCCCTCTTTTAATCCGTCGTCCTTCATCATTTAAAATATAATAATTGTACTGCAACTTGTGTAGATGACGAGACAAAATGTACTGAGATGTATTTACTCTTATTAATGTGTTAACGATCAGTTTTAAGTCTTTTATGAGAATGTTGCAGGGCATTTATGAACACGTTAAAAATGTTCTAAACACATAAAAGATCTTTTAAACACACATTATACATGTTATAAACACACATTATACATGTTATAAACACACATTATACATGTTATAAACACACATTATACATGTTATAAACATACATTATACATGTTATAAACACACATTATACATGTTATAAACATACATTATACATGTTATGAACACACATTATACATGTTATGAACACACATTATACATGTTATGAACACACATTATACATGTTATAAACACACATTATACATGTTATAAACACACATTATACATGTTATAAACACACATTATACATGTTATAAACACACATTATACATGTTATAAACACACATTATACATGTTATGAACACGTTATAAATGTTATAAACACATAAAAGATCTTTTAAACACACATTATACATGTTATAAACACACATTATACATGTTATAAACACACATTATACATGTTATAAACATACATTATACATGTTATAAACACACATTATACATGTTATAAACATACATTATACATGTTATGAACACACATTATACATGTTATAAACATACATTATACATGTTATGAACACACATTATACATGTTATGAACACACATTATACATGTTATGAACACACATTATACATGTTATAAACACACATTATACATGTTATAAACACACATTATACATGTTATAAACACACATTATACATGTTATAAACACACATTATACATGTTATAAACACACATTATACATGTTATAAACACACATTATACATGTTATGAACACGTTATAAATGTTATAAACACATAAAAGATCTTTTAAACACACATTATACAT
The DNA here is from genome assembly GCF_009769545.1 of Cyclopterus lumpus. NCBI lineage: Eukaryota > Metazoa > Chordata > Actinopteri > Perciformes > Cyclopteridae > Cyclopterus > Cyclopterus lumpus. The sequence goes on along the minus strand of NC_046969.1, from coordinate 27,405,842 downwards.
GTTATAAACACACATTATACATGTTATAAACACACATTATACATGTTATAAACACACATTATACATGTTATAAACACACATTATACATGTTATGAACACGTTATAAATGTTATAAACACATAAAAGATCTTTTAAACACACATTATACATGTTATAAACACACATTATACATGTTATAAACACACATTATACATGTTATAAACATACATTATACATGTTATAAACACACATTATACATGTTATAAACACACATTATACATGTTATAAACATACATTATACATGTTATGAACACGTTATAAATGTTATAAACACATAAAAGACGTTATAAACAACTATGAACACATTGTTAATGTTCATGTCCTCACTTTCAAAGTCTATATTTTATTTATTAAAGATGGAACAAGCTCCGATCAGACCAGCAGCAGCAGAGCTGTCACATGCAGACCATGTAGATCCTGCAGGTTCACATGCGGACCATGTAGATCCTGCAGGTTCACATGCGGACCATGTAGATCCTGCAGGTTCACATGCGGACCATGTCGATGCTGCAGGTTCACATGCGGACCATGTAGATCCTGCAGGTTCACATGCGGACCATGTCGATGCTGCAGGTTCACATGAAGACCATGTAGATCCTGCAGGTTCACATGCAGACCATGTAGATCCTGCAGGTTCACATGCGGACCATGTAGATCCTGCAGGTTCACATGCGGACCATGTCGATCCTGCAGGTTCACATGCAGACCATGTAGATCCTGCAGGTTCACATGCAGACCATGTAGATCCTGCAGGTTCACATGCAGACCATGTAGATCCTGCAGGTTCACATGCAGACCATGTAGATCCTGCGGGTTCACATGCGGACCATGTAGATCCTGCGGGGTCACACGTGGACCATGTAGATCCTGCGGGGTCACACGTGGACCATGTAGATCCTGCGGGGTCACACGTGGACCATGTAGATCCTGCGGGGTCACACGTGGACCATGTAGATCCTGCGAGGTCACACGTGGACCATGTAGGTCCTACGGGGTCACACGTGGACCATGTAGGTCCTGCAGGTTCACATGCGGACCATGTCGATCCTGCGGGGTCACATGCAGACCATGTAGATCCTGCAGGTTCACATGCGGACCATGTCGATCCTGCAGGTTCACATGCGGACCATGTCGATGCTGCAGGTTCACATGCAGACCATGTAGATCCTGCAGGTTCACATGCAGACCATGTAGATCCTGCAGGTTCACATGCAGACCATGTAGATCCTGCAGGTTCACATGCGGACCATGTCGATGCTGCAGGTTCACATGCGGACCATGTCGATCCTGCAGGTTCACATGCGGACCATGTCGATGCTGCAGGTTCACATGCGGACCATGTAGATCCTGCAGGTTCACATGCGGACCATGTCGATGCTGCAGGTTCACATGCGGACCATGTAGATCCTGCAGGTTCACATGCGGACCATGTAGATCCTGCAGGTTCACATGCGGACCATGTCGATCCTGCAGGTTCACATGCAGACCATGTAGATCCTGCAGGTTCACATGCAGACCATGTAGATCCTGCAGGTTCACATGCAGACCATGTAGATCCTGCAGGTTCACATGCAGACCATGTAGATCCTGCGGGTTCACATGCGGACCATGTAGATCCTGCGGGGTCACACGTGGACCATGTAGATCCTGCAGGTTCACATGCGGACCATGTAGATCCTGCGGGGTCACACGTGGACCATGTAGATCCTGCGGGGTCACACGTGGACCATGTAGATCCTGCGGGGTCACACGTGGACCATGTAGATCCTGCGGGGTCACACGTGGACCATGTAGGTCCTACGGGGTCACACGTGGACCATGTAGGTCCTGCAGGTTCACATGCGGACCATGTAGATCCTGCGGGGTCACACGTGGACCATGTAGGTCCTGCGGGGTCACATGTGGACCATGTAGATCCTGTGGGGTCACACGTGGACCATGTAGGTCCTGCGGGGTCACATCTGAGTGGTTCCCCTCATTGAGACCAGCTGTGAAGGAAACATGAACATTAAGTGTAAATGTCTGTCACCCAATAAGATGTGAGACTCCTGCTGTGAGACCAATGGGTTCACAGCAGGAACCTCCTGGCCCCACCCACTTAATGAGCGGTAACCTTCACAGCCAATCAGAGGAGACACAGGGTCCTCTCCAGCTGCTTCTTCTTCTGTGGTTAGTAACAAGGTCCCGCCTCCATTCTACCTGCCGACACCACACCTGAACCTCAGAGTACCAGCTGCTCAGTAAAAGTACTTGTAGTACTCTGTGAAAATACAGCTGTAAAACGCTTTCTGCAGTAAAAAGTACACTATGTACCTCTGAGATGTGGTGGAATTGAAGTACAAGTACCTTGTTAGCTGAAGTACTGCAGTAAATGTACTTGGTTGGTGTGAGTAAAAATAGATTAAATAGACGTTCTCTTGGTTCCTTCTAGCAGATCTCTAAAGACCCTCCTGACACCAAAACCACCGGACCACAGGCCTCGCCCTGCAGGGGAGGGGCTCCGACCACAGGCCCCCCCCCCCCCCCCCAGGCTATCTTTACATCACAATCATCCGTCACATAATATAAACTTTCATTTGACTTCAGTGTTCTTCTGCATCCAGCTCTCCTAATAATAATAAAAATAATGTATATATATATATATATATATATATATATATATATATACATATATACATATATATATATATATATATATGTATATATATCATAGTATATTCCAAGACAAAAACAAATGACCTGTTCGTGTGTAAACTTGTGTTTTAAGAAACACAACCAAGAGTTTTGTACAGTTTGATGGAGATGAGGATTATTATCATCTTTTAGTCTTCAAGCCTCAAACTGGTGCCATGACAACAAATATAAACAAGCAACTAGTTAACAGAAAGGCTTTTATTTATAAACATAACTTAGACAGCATAAACATCATAAACATAACTTAGGTAACATAAACATCATAAACATAACTTAAGTAGCATAAAGCAGGGCCACGGCAGGAGGCATCGCGAAAGAGGCCGGACCAATGAGGTCGGCCTTTGAGGCAGGAGGCACAGAAAAGGAGGCAGGGCCATTGGGAAGGAGGCCAGGTCCAGACCCGGGACTGGATGCAGGAAGCAGGAGTCAGGACCAGCATCAGACACCTCCAGGTCCAATGGACCCTCTGAGACGTGAAGTCACAACGACTCCGGGGAGGAAGCAGAGTTAATAAGGTGCAATGGAGAGATGTAAATTCATCCATAAGGAGAGAGAGAAGAGGAGATAGGTGCTCAGTGTATCCTAAAACATCCCCCAGCAGCCTATAAGCCTATAGCAGCATAATAATGGTGTATATAATAATAGTAAAATAATGAAGCACACTTGTATGTATAAATAATCTGATTGTTACGTGTAGTCGTGGCTGTGCACTCTCCGTCTCTCTCTGGCTCCACCCAGGGTGCTGGTGGTCGATAGTGTGCTATTGTTATACGGTTCATATTATCGGAAATATTGCTACTGCCATATCGCTAAAGATACTGTGAGTATCGTCGCTTCCTCCCTTTGAGGAAGTACTTCTGGTTTTGCCTTTTGGTTAATAAACCTCCTTTTGTTTATCCTTTCGTTAACATAACTATATCACCAGGGGACTATAACCCATACAAGGACTGGGTAACATAACTATATCACCAGGACTATAATCCATACAAGGACTGGGTAACATAACTATATCACCAGGACTATAATCCATACAAGGACTGGGTAACATAACTATATCACCAGGGGACTATAACCCATACAAGGACTGGGTAACATAACTATATCACCAGGGGACTATAATCCATACAAGGACTGGGTAACATAACTATATCACCAGGACTATAATCCATACAAGGACTGGGTAACATAACTATATCACCAGGACTATAATCCATACAAGGACTGGGTAACATAACTATATCACCAGGACTATAATCCATACAAGGACTGGGTAACATAACTATATCACCAGGGGACTATAACCCATACAAGGACTGGGTAACATAACTATATCACCAGGACTATAACCCATACAAGGACTGGGTAACATAACTATATCACCAGGACTATAACCCATACAAGGACTGGGTAACATAACTATATCACCAGGACTATAATCCATACAAGGACTGGGTAACATAACTATATCACCAGGACTATAACCCATACAAGGACTGGGTAACATAACTATATCACCAGGACTATAACCCATACAAGGACTGGGTAACATAACTATATCACCAGGACTATAACCCATACAAGGACTGGGTAACATAACTATATCACCAGGACTATAATCCATACAAGGACTGGGTAACATAACTATATCACCAGGACTATAATCCATACAAGGACTGGGTAAATGCATTGAAGAAATCAACAACTGGATGTTTTCTTCAATTAAATAAATATAAAACAGAAGTAAATAGCTTCAGATTTCTTCTTCGGATGTAGAAATCTGTGCCATTTTGTATTTTTCTTGCATAAGAGAGGTTTAAACATTGTCACTGCACAGATTAATGATGAGACTCATGAATCATTACCTAATAATCATAATAATAATTAATATTATTATCCTGTGATTCTGTGGGTCCGGCTGGTTCCTGTACTTTGTGTTGTTTGTTGCACAGTTGAGTCTGAGGGGACTCACTCAGTCCTGGACTGTCAAGTGTTGTTGCAGGTCTGCTGCATTCCTCACATTCCTCACATTCCTCACATTCCTCACATTCCTCACATTCCTCTCTGGCTGCTTGGGAACACAGCGCTGCAGCTCACGACCCATTTACGGAAGAGCTTTGATGCTGGATGAAGACCGTTAACTGACCCTGGGTCTGTTTCACCTGGGTCTGTTTCACCTGGGTCTGTTTCACCTGGGTCTGTTTCACCTGGGTCTATTTCACCTGGGTCTGTTTCACCTGGGTCTATTTCACTGACCCTGGGTCTGTTTCACCTGGGTCTATTTCACTGACCCTGGGTCTGTTTCACCTGGGTCTGTTTCACTGACCCTGGGTCTGTTTCACTGGGTCTGTGCAGACAAAAGGAAACCTCTGCAGTCTGGAAGCTGCACCCTGGTGGTGGACCCTGGTGGTGCACCCTGGTGGTGCACCCTGGTGGTGGACCCTGGTGGTGCACCCTGGTGGTGGACCCTGGTGGTGCACCCTGGTGGTGGACCCTCTTTCTGAATCACCGTCTGTAAATGCAGACTGGGAGTCAGACTGCATGGATCTGTGTGGTCCCCTTTGCCTTAAAGTCTTCTCTCTGGGTTCACCGCACGTCTGGAGCCAGGAAGGCCTCCTTGAGGCCCAGACGGGCGGAGTCAGTGTGGAGCTGAGGTGGAGCCGTGACCACAGTCTGGTTCAGGAGCCTCAGTGACTTTCATGAAACGCTATTTTTAGAACAACTCATGACGGTCGTGAATATTCAGTTCACCAGAAACATTCAGATAGAACTTCAGGTCCCAGGAAACAGTTCCTCATGTGATCGGACTGAGAGTCATGTGATCAGTCATGTGATCAGACTGAGAGTCATGTGATCAGTCATGTGATCAGACTGAGAGTCATGTGATCAGTACATGAGTATTGAGTATTTTATACATTTTTAGACATACATATACAACAATAACAACAGCAATAACAATAATACATATACATATATATGTACATATATATGTACATATATATACATATACAACAATAACACTAACAACAAGACATGCTGCAGGTTAATTGATCTCTAAATGTCCCATAGGTGTGAATGTGAGAGTGAATGGTTGTATGTCCCTACATGTGCCCTCGATGGACTGGCGGCCTGTCCAGGGTGTCCCCTGCCTTCGCCCTATGTCAGCTGGGATAGGCTCCAGCGCCCCCTAATGAGGATAAGCGGTATTGAAAATGGATGGATGGATGGATGGATGGTAATATAATGAGAATAATCATTATGAGCATAATAATAATATTAATAATAATATGTTGTCCAGCAGATGGTGTAATGAGAGAAAGGAAACTAAAGCTCTTCATTCAGGCCCCCCCCCCCCCCCCCCCCCGTCAGGGTCTGCAGGGCCTCGCTGGACCAGCTGCTGTCTGAGACCCCCTCCTGCAGCATCAGCAGCTCCGTTTCCCAGGAGAACAATAACAATTACAAAAATACCAGGAGTGATTTATTAAATATTTGCCTTCGCCCTATGTCAGCTGGGATAGGCTCCAGCGCCCCCGCGACCCTAATGAGGATTAAGCGGTATTGAAAATGGATGGATGGATGGATGGATTTATTAAATATTAAAATATAAGAGTTCTCATATAGTCTGTTTAATGACTGTTAAACACATTAAATTACATTTAATTTAGCTGACTTACATTCATACACCGTGGACCAGCTGTGAAATAATCATGTTTTATCAAACATAAAGTTTAGTTCTACCAGCTGTGGAGACATTGGTCCAGCTGTCTATTCATAAGGCATTCGTAGGTCTATGCATTTTATTCTACTTAATGGTTTGAACTATCTGGACCTTGAGTCAGAAGGAAAAGTTTGATTGTCCTACCAGAGTTCAGGTTGAGTCCTACCATAGTTCAGGTTGAGTCCTACCATAGTTCAGGTTGTGTCCTACCAGAGTTCATGTTGAGTCCTACCATAGTTCAGGTTGAGTCCTACCATAGTTCATGTTGTGTCCTACCAGAGTTCAGGTTGTGTCCTACCATAGTTCAGGTTGAGTCCTACCATAGTTCAGGTTGTGTCCTACCAGAGTTCATGTTGAGTCCAACCATAGTTCAGGTTGAGTCCTACCATAGTTCAGGTTGAGTCCTACCATAGTTCAGGTTGAGTCCTACCATAGTTCATGTTGTGTCCTACCATAGTTCAGGTTGAGTCCTACCATAGTTCAGGTTGTGTCCTACCAGAGTTCATGTTGAGTCCTACCATAG
>NC_046969.1:27368871-27386371 GCF_009769545.1 Cyclopterus lumpus | reverse complement strand
TTGTATCATATTGTACTGTATCGTATTGTATCATATTGTATCATATTGTATCATATTGTACTGTATCGTATTGTATCATATTGTATCATATTGTATCATATTGTACTGTATCGTATTGTATCATATTGTATCATATTGTATCATATTGTATCATATTGTGCTGTATCATATTGTATCATATTGTGCTGTATCATATTGTATCATATTGTACTGTATCATATTGTATCATATTGTATCATATTGTATCATATTGTACTGTATCGTATTGTATCATATTGTATCATATTGTACTGTATCGTATTGTATCATATTGTATCATATTGTATCATATTGTATCATATTGTATCATATTGTGCTGTATCATATTGTATCATATTGTGCTGTATCATATTGTATCATATTGTACTGTATCATATTGTATCATATTGTATCGTATTGTATCATATTGTGCTGTATAATATTGTATCATATTGTATCATATTGTATCATATTGTACTGTATCGTATTGTATCATATTGTATCATATTGTATCATATTGTACTGTATCGTATTGTATCATATTGTATCATATTGTATCATATTGTATCATATTGTACTGTATCGTATTGTATCATATTGTATCATATTGTACTGTATCATATTGTATCATATTGTATCATATTGTATCATATTGTACTGTATCGTATTGTATCATATTGTATCATATTGTATCATATTGTACTGTATCGTATTGTATCATATTGTATCATATTGTATCATATTGTATCATATTGTACTGTATCGTATTGTATCGTATTGTATCATATTGTATCATATTGTATCATATTGTACTGTATCGTATTGTATCATATTGTATCATATTGTATCATATTGTATCATATTGTACTGTATCGTATTGTATCATATTGTATCATATTGTATCATATTGTACTGTATCGTATTGTATCATATTGTATCATATTGTATCATATTGTATCATATTGTACTGTATCGTATTGTATCATATTGTACTGTATCATATTGTATCATATTGTACTGTATCGTATTGTATCATATTGTATCATATTGTATCATATTGTACTGTATCGTATTGTATCATATTGTATCATATTGTATCATATTGTGCTGTATAATATTGTATCATATTGTATCATATTGTATCATATTGTACTGTATCGTATTGTATCATATTGTATCATATTGTATCATATTGTACTGTATCGTATTGTATCATATTGTATCATATTGTATCATATTGTGCTGTATCATATTGTATCATATTGTGCTGTATCATATTGTATCATATTGTATCATATTGTATCATATTGTACTGTATCATATAGTATCATATTGTATTCTATCATATTGTATCATATTGTATCATATTGTACTGTATCCTATTGTATCATATTGTATCATATTGTATCATATTGTACTGTATAGTATTGTATCATATTGTATCATATTGTATCATATTGTACTGTATCCTATTGTATCATATTGTACTGTATCATATAGTATCATATTGTACTGTATCATATAGTATCATATTGTACTGTATCATATTGTATCATATTGTACTGTATCATATAGTATCATATTGTACTGTATCATATAGTATCATATTGTACTGTATCATATAGTATCATATTGTACTGTATCATATTGTATCATATTGTACTGTATCCTATTGTATCATATTGTACTGTATCATATAGTATCATATTGTACTGTATCATATTGTATCATATAGTACTGTATCATATTGTACTGTATCATATTGTATCATATTGTACCGTATTGTACGAACCGAGCTGAACCGAGATGAGGCAGGAGGTCATGGGTTCAGTCTGAGGGTGTGAGGTGAACCGACAGGAAGTCCTGCTGGAGACGGTCTGGGGAAGTCCTGCTGGAGACGGTCTGGGGAAGTCCTGCTGGAGATGGTCTGGGGAAGTCCTGCTGGAGACGGTCTGGGGAAGTCCTGCTGGAGACGGTCTGGGGAAGTCCTGCTGGAGACGGTCTGGGGAAGTCCTGCTGGAGATGGTCTGGGGAAGTCCTGCTGGAGACGGTCTGGGGAAGTCCTGCTGGAGCTGGTCTTAAGGGCCAGGTCATGAAACTATTCCTGAAGTTTCTCTTTCTTCGGTCCGGACCGAAGCACGTCAACAAATACTGGTTGGATTGAGATGAGGTTCATGTTCCTCTGAAGATGAACTTTCATCAGACTTTCATGCAGCAGCTCTGGTTTGTTTGTGTTTGTCTCAACAACAAGAACCTACAGGGTTCAGGGAATGGAGAACCAGAGCAGCTGGAGGTGAGTCAGGTGACTGGGAGGACAACAACAACATCAATAATAAGCTTGATGACAAACAGTCAACAATCATGAAAAGGAACAAGTACATTAAAATATGAGAAGTATAAGTTTAAAGGAAAAAGATCTGCTGATATTTCCCTTTTTATAGTTTTATATTTGTTTGTACCTATGATAGTCTTACCTTACATTCTTACCATCTTTTACATTCATTTTGTGCGTGTCTGGATGTTTGTGATAGATAGAAAACTAGATTTGATCATTTTGACTGTATCCAAATGGTTTAATTGATAGTTTTGACCTCTCTCCCCCGTCGCCGGGTTCAAACCCTGACCCAAGAAGGTACTAGAGTATCTGTGTACACGTGTACACACATGATTGTGTGTCTCTGGTTTAACTGGTTCAGTTTCCAGTTCATTTTTTATGATGAAGGGAATCTCCCGTCAGTCTGTTCCCAAGCCCCTCCCCCCTCTCTCTCTCCATTAGGCTCTCTCGTCCCGTCTTCTCACAGGGCATCCTACTGGTTCACACACACACACACACACACACACACACACACACGCTGGCCAACAGCTGACGTCTCGTTGAAGAAGATGAAGCTGCCCTCTGCCCTCTGGAGGTGAGAGGTTCTCAGAGTCTGAAGTGTGACTTCTTCACACCTCCTGCAGGCCTCAGCTGCTCCTGCTGGGTCTCAGTGAACCGGTCCTGTTTATGGCCCCCCATCAGGTCACATGGGTCCAGGATAAACACTCATAATAATCATAACAACAACTTTCATGAAAAACAACAATAACAACACACAACATGAAATAAATGTGTGTGTGTGTGTGTACGTACGTACGTGTGTGTGTGTGTGTGTGTGTGTGTGTGTGTACGTACGTACGTGTGTGTGTGTGTGTGTGTGTGTGTGTGTGTGTGTGTGTGTGTATGTGTGTGTATGTGTGTGTATGTGTGTGTGCGTGTATGAAGTTAAATAGATAGATATATTTAAGAAAAAATAAATAAATGAAAAAAAAGAAAATGAAAAATTGGAAAGTTTATAAACTGTATCTGGAATGTTCTGCATACTGGAAAAACATCTCCTCTATGTCCACATCTTCCTTCTCCTACATGGAGGAGGAGGATGTGGACATGGAGGAGGAGGAGGATGTGGACATGGTGGAGGAGGATGTGGACATGGTGGAGGAGGAGAATGTGGACATGGTGGAGGAGGATGTGGACATGGTGGAGGAGGAGGATGTGGACATGGTGGAGGAGGATGTGGACATGGAGGAGGAGGAGGATGTAGACATGGTGGAGGAGGATGTGGACATGGTGGAGGAGGATGTGGACATGGAGGAGGAGGATGTGGACATGGTGGAGGAGGATGTGGACATGGTGGAGGAGGATGTGGACATGGTGGAGGAGGATGTGGACATGGAGGAGGAGGATGTGGACATGGTGGAGGAGGAGAATGTGGACATGGAGGAGGAGGATGTGGACATGGAGGAGGAGGAGAATGTGGACATGGTGGAGGAGGATGTGGACATGGTGGAGGAGGAGAATGTGGACATGGTGGAGGAGGATGTGGACATGGTGGAGGAGGAGAATGTGGACATGGTGGAGGAGGATGTGGACATGGTGGAGGAGGAGGATGTGGACATGGTGGAGGAGGATGTGGACATGGTGGAGGAGGAGAATGTGGACATGGTGGAGGAGGATGTGGACATGGTGGAGGAGGAGAATGTGGACATGGAGGAGGAGGATGTGGACATGGTGGAGGAGGATGTGGACATGGTGGAGGAGGAGGATGTGGACATGGTGGAGGAGGATGTGGACATGGAGGAGGAGGATGTGGACATGGAGGAGGAGAATGTGGACATGGAAGAGGAGGATGTGGACATGGAGGAGGAGGATGTGGACATGGTGGAGGAGGATGTGGACATGGTGGAGGAGGAGGATGTGGACATGGTGGAGGAGGAGGATGTGGACATGGAGGAGGAGGATGTGGACATGGTGGAGGAGGAGGATGTGGACATGGTGGAGGAGGATGTGGACATGGTGGAGGAGGAGGATGTGGACATGGTGGAGGAGGATGTGGACATGGTGGAGGAGGAGGATGTGGACATGGTGGAGGAGGAGAATGTGGACATGGTGGAGGAGGATGTGGACATGGTGGAGGAGGAGAATGTGGACATGGAGGAGGAGGATGTGGACATGGAGGAGGAGGATGTGGACATGGTGGTGGAGGAGGATGTGGACATGGAGGAGGAGGATGTGGACATGGTGGAGGAGGATGTGGACATGGTGGAGGAGGATGTGGACATGGTGGTGGAGGAGGATGTGGACATGGTGGTGGAGGAGGATGTGGACATGGAGGAGGAGGATGTGGACATGGTGGAGGAGGATGTGGACATGGTGGTGGAGGAGGATGTGGACATGGAGGAGGAGGATGTGGACATGGAGGAGGAGGATGTGGACATGGTGGTGGAGGAGGATGTGGACATGGAGGAGGAGGATGTGGACATGGAGGAGGAGGATGTGGACATGGTGGTGGAGGAGGATGTGGACATGGTGGTGGAGGATGTGGACATGGTGGTGGAGGAGGATGTGGACATGGAGGAGGAGGATGTGGACATGGAGGAGGAGGATGTGGACATGGTGGAGGAGGATGTGGACATGGTGGTGGAGGAGGATGTGGACATGGAGGAGGAGGATGTGGACATGGAGGAGGAGGATGTGGACATGGTGGTGGAGGAGGATGTGGACATGGTGGTGGAGGAGGATGTGGACATGGAGGAGGAGGATGTGGACATGGTGGAGGAGGAGAATGTGGACATGGTGGAGGAGGATGTGGACATGGTGGAGGAGGATGTGGACATGGTGGAGGAGGAGGATGTGGACATGGTGGAGGAGGAGGATGTGGACATGGAGGAGGAGAATGTGGACATGGTGGAGGAGGATGTGGACATGGTGGAGGAGGATGTGGACATGGAGGAGGAGGATGTGGACATGGTGGAGGAGGAGGATGTGGACATGGTGGAGGAGGAGGATGTGGACATGGTGGAGGAGGAGGATGTGGACATGGAGGAGGAGGATGTGGACATGGTGGAGGAGGATGTGGACATGGTGGAGGAGGATGTGGACATGGTGGAGGAGGATGTGGACATAGAGGAGGAGGAGGATGTGGACATGGAGGAGGAAGAGGATGTGGACATGGTGGAGGAGGATGTGGACATGGTGGTGGAGGATGTGGACATGGAGGAGGAGGATGTGGACATGGAGGAGGAGGATGTGGACATGGTGGAGGAAGAGGATGTGGACATGGTGGAGGAGGATGTGGACATGGTGGTGGAGGATGTGGACATGGAGGAGGAGGATGTGGACATGGTGGAGGAGGATGTGGACATGGAGGAGGAGGATGTGGACATGGTGGAGGAGGAGAATGTGGACATGGTGGAGGAGGAGGATGTGGACATGATGGAGGAGGATGTGGACATGGAGTAGGAGGATGTGGACATGGAGGAGGAGAATGTGGACATGGAAGAGGAGGATGTGGACATGGAGGAGGAGGATGTGGACATGGTGGAGGAGGATGTGGACATGGTGGAGGAGGAGGATGTGGACATGGTGGAGGAGGAGGATGTGGACATGGAGGAGGAGGATGTGGACATGGTGGAGGAGGAGGATGTGGACATGGTGGAGGAGGATGTGGACATGGTGGAGGAGGAGGATGTGGACATGGTGGAGGAGGAGAATGTGGACATGGTGGAGGAGGATGTGGACATGGTGGAGGAGGAGAATGTGGACATGGAGGAGGAGGATGTGGACATGGAGGAGGAGGATGTGGACATGGTGGTGGAGGAGGATGTGGACATGGAGGAGGAGGATGTGGACATGGTGGAGGAGGATGTGGACATGGTGGAGGAGGATGTGGACATGGTGGAGGAGGATGTGGACATGGTGGTGGAGGAGGATGTGGACATGGAGGAGGAGGATGTGGACATGGTGGAGGAGGAGAATGTGGACATGGTGGAGGAGGATGTGGACATGGTGGAGGAGGATGTGGACATGGTGGAGGAGGAGGATGTGGACATGGTGGAGGAGGAGGATGTGGACATGGTGGAGGAGGATGTGGACATGGTGGAGGAGGAGGATGTGGACATGGTGGAGGAGGAGGATGTGGACATGGTGGAGGAGGAGGATGTGGACATGGAGGAGGAGGATGTGGACATGGTGGAGGAGGATGTGGACATGGTGGAGGAGGATGTGGACATGGTGGAGGAGGATGTGGACATGGTGGAGGAGGAGGATGTGGACATGGAGGAGGAGAATGTGGACATGGTGGAGGAGGATGTGGACATGGTGGAGGAGGATGTGGACATGGTGGAGGAGGATGTGGACATGGTGGAGGAGGATGTGGACATGGTGGAGGAGGAGGATGTGGACATGGTGGTGGAGGAGGATGTAGACATGGAGGAGGAGGAGGATGTGGACATGGTGGAGGAGGATGTGGACATGGAGGAGGAGGAGGATGTGGACATGGTGGAGGAGGAGGATGTGGACATGGAGGAGGAGGAGGATGTGGACATGGTGGAGGAGGAGGATGTGGACATGGTGGAGGAGGAGGATGTGGACATGGAGGAGGAGGATGTGGACATGGTGGAGGAGGAGGATGTGGACATGGTGGAGGAGGAGGATGTGGACATGGTGGAGGAGGATGTGGACATGGTGGAGGAGGAGGATGTGGACATGGTGGAGGAGGAGGATGTGGACATGGTGGAGGAGGAGGATGTGGACATGGAGGAGGAGGATGTGGACATGGTGGAGGAGGAGGATGTGGACATGGTGGAGGAGGAGGATGTGGACATGGTGGAGGAGGATGTGGACATGGTGGAGGAGGATGTGGACATGGTGGAGGAGGATGTGGACATGGTGGAGGAGGATGTGGACATGGTGGAGGAGGATGTGGACATAGAGGAGGAGGAGGATGTGGACATGGTGGAGGAAGAGGATTTGGACATGGTGGAGGAGGATGTGGACATGGTGGTGGAGGATGTGGACATGGAGGAGGAGGATGTGGACATGGTGGAGGAGGAGGATGTGGACATGGAGGAGGAGGATGTGGACATGGTGGAGGAGGATGTGGACATGGAGGAGGAGGATGTGGACATGGTGGAGGAGGATGTGGACATGGAGGAGGAGGATGTGGACATGGTGGAGGAGGAGGATGTGGACATGGTGGAGGAGGAGGATGTGGACATGGTGGAGGAGGATGTGGACATGGTGGAGGAGGAGGATGTGGACATGGTGGAGGAGGAGGATGTGGACATGGTGGAGGAGGAGGATGTGGACATGGTGGTGGAGGAGGATGTGGACATGGTGGAGGAGGATGTGGACATGGTGGAGGAGGAGGATGTGGACATGGTGGTGGAGGAGGATGTGGACATGGTGGAGGAGGATGTGGACATGGTGGAGGAGGAGGATGTGGACATGGTGGAGGAGGATGTGGACATGGTGGTGGAGGAGGATGTGGACATGGAGGAGGAGGATGTGGACATGGTGGAGGAGGATGTGGACATGGTGGTGGAGGAGGATGTGGACATGGTGGAGGAGGAGGATGTGGACATGGTGGAGGAAGATGTGGACATGGTGGAGGAAGATGTGGACATGGTGGAGGAGGATGTGGACATGGTGGAGGAAGATGTGGACATGGTGGAGGAAGATGTGGACATGGTGGAGGAGGATGTGGACATGGTGGAGGAGGATGTGGACATGGAGGAGGAGGATGTAGACATGGTGGAGGAGGAGGATGTGGACATGGTGGAGGAGGATGTGGACATGGTGGAGGAGGATGTGGACATGGTGGAGGAGGAGGATGTGGACATGGTGGAGGAGGAGGATGTGGACATGGTGAAGGAGGATGTGGACATGGAGGAGGAGGAGGATGTGGACATGGAGGAGGAGGATGTGGACATGGTGGTGGAGGAGGATGTGGACATGGTGGTGGAGGATGTGGACATGGTGGAGGAGGAGGATGTGGACATGGTGGAGGAGGAGGATGTGGACATGGTGGAGGAGGAGGATGTGGACATGGAGGAGGAGGAGGATGTGGACATGGAGGAGGAGGATGTGGACATGGTGGAGGAGGAGGATGTGGACATGGTGGAGGAGGATGTGGACATGGAGGAGGAGGAGGATGTGGACATGGAGGAGGAGGATGTGGACATGGAGGAGGAGGAGGATGTGGACATGGAGGAGGAGGAGGATGTGGACATGGTGGAGGAGGAGGATGTGGACATGGTGGAGGAGGATGTGGACATGGTGGAGGAGGATGTGGACATGGTGGAGGAGGATGTGGACATGGAGGAGGAGGATGTGGACATGGAGGAGGAGGATGTGGACATGGTGGAGGAGGATGTGGACATGGTGGAGGAGGATGTGGACATGGAGGAGGAGGATGTGGACATGGTGGAGGAGGATGTGGACATGGAGGAGGAGGATGTGGACATGGTGGAGGAGGAGGATGTGGACATGGAGGAGGAGGATGTGGACATGGTGGTGGAGGATGTGGACATGGTGGAGGAGGAGGATGTGGACATGGTGGAGGAGGAGGATGTGGACATGGTGGAGGAGGAGGATGTGGACATGGTGGAGGAGGATGTGGACATGGTGGAGGAGGAGGATGTGGACATGGAGGAGGAGGAGGATGTGGACATGGTGGAGGAGGATGTGGACATGGTGGAGGAGGATGTGGACATGGAGGAGGAGGATGTGGACATGGTGGAGGAGGAGGATGTGGACATGGTGGAGGAGGAGGATGTGGACATGGTGGAGGAGGATGTGGACATGGAGGAGGAGGATGTGGACATGGTGGAGGAGGAGGGTGTGGACATGGTGGAGGAGGATGTGGACATGGAGGAGGAGGAGGATGTGGACATGGTGGAGGAGGAGGGTGTGGACATGGTGGAGGAGGATGTGGACATGGAGGAGGAGGATGTGGACATGGTGGAGGAGGAGGATGTGGACATGGAGGAGGAGGATGTGGACATGATGGAGGAGGAGGATGTGGACATGGAGGAGGAGGAGGATGTGGACATGGTGGAGGAGGAGGATGTGGACATGGAGGAGGAGGATGTAGACATGGTGGAGGAGGAGGATGTGGACATGGAGGAGGAGGATGTGGACATGGAAGAGGAGGAGGATGTGGACATGGTGGAGGAGGAGGATGTGGACATGGAGGAGGAGGAGGATGTGGACATGGAGGAGGAGGATGTAGACATGGTGGAGGAGGAGGATGTGGACATGGTGGAGGAGGAGGATGTGGACATGGTGGAGGAGGATGTGGACATGGAGGAAGAGGATGTGGACATGGAGGAGGAGGATGTGGACATGGTGGAGGAGGATGTGGACATGGAGGAGGAGGAGGATGTGGACATGGAGGAGGAGGATGTGGACATGGTGGAGGAGGAGGATGTGGACATGGTGGAGGAGGAGGATGTGGACATGGTGGAGGAGGATGTGGACATGGTGGAGGATGATGTGGACATGGAGGAGGAGGATGTGGACATGGTGGAGGAGGATGTGGACATGGTGGAGGAGGAGGATGTGGACATGGTGGAGGAGGAGGATGTGGACATGGTGGAGGAGGAGGATGTGGACATGGTGGAGGAGGATGTGGACATGGAGGAGGAGGATGTCGACATGGTGGAGGAGGAGGGTGTGGACATGGAGGAGGAGGGTGTGGACATGGTGGAGGAGGATGTGGACATGGTGGAGGAGGAGGATGTGGACATGGTGGAGGAGGAGGATGTAGACATGGTGGAGGAGGATGTGGACATGGTGGAGGAGGATGTGGACATGGTGGAGGAGGATGTGGACATGGTGGAGGAGGATGTGGACATGGTGGAGGAGGATGTGGACATGGAGGAGGAGGAGGATGTGGACATGGTGGAGGAGGAGGATGTGGACATGGTGGAGGAGGATGTGGACATGGTGGAGGAGGATGTGGACATGGTGGAGGATGATGTGGACATGGTGGAGGAGGAGGATGTGGACATGGTGGAGGAGGAGGATGTGGACATGGTGGAGGAGGAGGATGTGGACATGGTGGAGGAGGATGTGGACATGGTGGAGGAGGATGTGGACATGGTGGAGGAGGATGTGGACATGGAAGAGGAGGATGTGGACATGGTGGAGGAGGAGGATGTGGACATGGAGGAGGAGGATGTGGACATGGAGGAGGAGGATGTGGACATGGTGGAGGAGGAGGATGTGGACATGGTGGAGGAGGATGTGGACATGGTGGAGGAGGAGGATGTGGACATGGAGGAGGAGGATGTGGACATGGTGGAGGAGGAGGATGTGGACATGGAGGAGGAGGATGTGGACATGGAAGAGGAGGAGGATGTGGACATGGTGGAGGAGGAGGATGTGGACATGGTGGAGGAGGAGGATGTGGACATGGAGGAGGAGGATGTAGACATGGTGGAGGAGGAGGATGTGGACATGGAGGAGGAGGATGTGGACATGGTGGAGGAGGAGGATGTGGACATGGTGGAGGAGGAGGATGTGGACATGGTGGAGGAGGAGGATGTGGACATGGAGGAGGAGGATGTAGACATGGTGGAGGAGGAGGATGTGGACATGGAGGAGGAGGATGTGGACATGGTGGAGGAGGATGTGGACATGGAAGAGGAGGATGTGGACATGGTGGAGGAGGAGGATGTGGACATGGTGGAGGAGGATGTGGACATGGTGGAGGAGGATGTGGACATGGTGGAGGAGGATGTGGACATGGTGGAGGAGGAGGATGTGGACATGGTGGTGGAGGAGGATGTGGACATGGTGGAGGAGGAGGATGTGGACATGGTGGAGGAGGATGTGGACATGGTGGAGGAGGATGTGGACATGGTGGAGGAGGAGGATGTGGACATGGTGGTGGAGGAGGATGTGGACATGGTGGAGGAGGAGGATGTGGACATGGAAGAGGAGGATGTGGACATGGAAGAGGAGGATGTGGACATGGTGGAGGAGGAGGATGTGGACATGGTGGAGGAGGATGTGGACATGGTGGAGGAGGATGTGGACATGGTGGAGGAGGATGTGGACATGGAGGAGGAGGATGTGGACATGGAGGAGGAGGATGTGGACATGGTGGAGGAGGATGTGGACATGGAGGAGGAGGATGTGGACATGGTGGAGGAGGAGGATGTAGACATGGTGGAGGAGGATGTGGACATGGTGGAGGAGGAGGATGTGGACATGGTGGAGGAGGATGTGGACATGGTGGAGGAGGATGTGGACATGGAGGAGGAGGAGGATGTGGACATGGTGGAGGAGGAGGATGTGGACATGGAGGAGGAGGATGTGGACATGGAGGAGGAGGATGTGGACATGGTGGAGGAGGATGTGGACATGGTGGAGGAGGATGTGGACATGGAGGAGGAGGAGGATGTGGACATGGTGGAGGAGGAGGATGTAGACATGGTGGAGGAGGATGTGGACATGGTGGAGGAGGATGTGGACATGGAGGAGGAGGAGGATGTGGACATGGAGGAGGAGGAGGATGTGGACATGGTGGAGGAGGAGGATGTGGACATGGAGGAGGAGGATGTGGACATGGAGGAGGAGGATGTGGACATGGTGGAGGAGGATGTGGACATGGTGGAGGAGGATGTGGACATGGAGGAGGAGGAGGATGTGGACATGGTGGAGGAGGAGGATGTGGACATGGAGGAGGAGGAGGATGTGGACATGGAGGAGGAGGATGTGGACATGGTGGAGGAGGATGTGGACATGGAGGAGGAGGATGTGGACATGGAGGAGGAGGATGTGGACATGGAGGAGGAGGATGTGGACATGGTGGTGGAGGATGTGGACATGGTGGAGGAGGAGGATGTGGACATGGTGGAGGAGGAGGATGTGGACATGGTGGAGGAGGAGGATGTGGACATGGAGGAGGAGGATGTGGACATGGTGGAGGAGGAGGATGTGGACATGGTGGAGGAGGAGGATGTGGACATGGTGGAGGTTAGTTTAAAGGTAATAAAGTAGTTATAAACATGAGATATGACTTCATAATATTAATATTCCTCTATAGTGGAGGTTAGTTTAAAGGTAATAAAGTAGTTATAAACATGAAATATGAGTTTATTATAATAATAATAATCCCCTATAGTGGAGGTTAGTTTAAAGGTAATAAAGTAGTTATAAACATGCGATATGAGTTTATAATAGTAATAATAATCATCTATAGCGGAGGTTAGTTTAAAGGTAATAAAGTAGTTATAAACATGAAATATGAGTTTATTATAATAATAATAATCCTCTATAGTGGAGGTTAGTTTAAAGGTAATAAAGTAGTTATAAACTTGAAATATGAGTTTATTATAATAATAATAATCCTCTATAGTGGAGGTTAGTTTAAAGGTAATAAAGTAGTTATAAAGGAACAAACAGCTGGTTGAGGATGAACTCTGTCTGGAGTCCTACGATGAGAAGATAATCAGGCAGCGCATTGACCCACACACCTGGAAGATTCTGTGTGTGTGTGTGTGTGTGTGTGTGTGTGTGTGTGTGTGCGTGTGTGTGTGTGTGTGTGTGTGTCATTAAATGAGGTGTCGAGTGAAAACAAGGCCGTGTCACATTTGACCCCCAAGCTGATGAGGAGCCACCCGGGCACCAAGTTCTCACAATACCCTCCTGTTTCACACCTGCCACACACACACACATACGCACACACACTCACACACACATACGCACACACACTCACACACATACGCACACACACTCACACACATACGCACACACACTCACAAACACATACGCACACACACTCACACACATACGCACACACACTCACACACATACGCACACACACTCACAAACACATACGCACACACACTCACACACATACGCACACACACTCACACACATACGCACACACACACACAAACACATACGCACACACACTCACACACATACGCACACACACACACACACATACGCACACACACACACACACATACGCACACACACACACACACACATACGCACACACACACACACACACATACGCACACACACACACACACACAAACACACACACACACACACACACAAACACACGTGTGTCTGACTGGGTCATGAAGGGTCATGTGACCAAAGCTCACAGGAAGGTTGACATTGAACATGTTGATTAATATTCTTCTTGTGATCTACATTCCATAACATCACATTACATAACAATACATTAAATTACATCAAATTATGTTAGAGCCATATATCTTGTTTTGATTACAAATCATGTTATTTGATTTATTGATTTTGATCCAAAGACTTAGCTTTACCATATGAATGGATTACATTACATCACATAACATTACATCACATAACATTACATCACATAACATTACATCACATAACATTACATCACATAACATTACATCACATAACATTACATCACATAACATTACATCACATAACATTACATCACATAACATTACATCACATAACATTACATCACACAACATTACATCACATAACATTACATCACATAACATTACATCACATAACATTACATCACATAACATTACATCACACAACATTACATCACATTACATTACATCACACAACATTACATCACACAACATTACATCACACAACATTACATCACACAACATTACATCACATAACATTACATCACACAACATTACATCACATTACATTACATCACACAACATTACATCACACAACATTACATCACATAACATTACATCACACAACATTACATCACACAACATTACATCACATAACATTACATCACATAACATTACATCACATAACATTACATCACACAACATTACATCACATTACATTACATCACACAACATTACATCACATTACATTACATCACATAACATTACATCACATAACATTACATCACACAACATTACATCACATAACATTACATCACACAACATTACATCACATAACATTACATCACATAACATTACATCACACAACATTACATCACATAACATTACATCACATAACATTACATCACACAACATTACATCACACAACATTACATCACACAACATTACATCACATAACATTACATCACATAACATTACATCACACAACATTACATCACATAACATTACATCACATAACATTACATCACATAACATTACATCACATAACATTACATCACACAACATTACATCACATAACATTACATCACACAACATTACATCACACAACATTACATCACACAACATTACATCACATTACATTACATTACATATATATCCATCCATCCACTATGACCTCTTATCCGGGTCGGGTCGCGGTGGCAGCAGGTTCAGCAGGCCGACCCAGGCTTCCCTCTCACCCGCAACACTTTCCAGCTCATTCTGGGGGATCCCGAGGCGTTCCAAGGCCAGCCGGGAGATATAATCCCTCCAGCGTGTCCTCGGTCTTCCCCGGGGCCTCCTACCAGTTGGACGTGCCCGGAAAACCTCTAATGGGAGGCGTCCAGGAGGCATCCTGACTAGATGAACCACCTCAGCTGACTCCTTTGGACACGAAGGAGCAGCGACTCGACTCCGAGCTCCCCCCTGATGTCCGAGCTCCTTACCCTATCTCTAAGGCTGAGCCCGGCCACCCTACGGAGGAAGCTCATTTCGGCCGCTTGTATCCCAGATCTCGTTCTTTCGGTCACGACCCAGAGTTCGTGACCATAGGTGAGGGTTGGAACGTAGACCGACCAGTAAATGGAGAGCTTTGCCTTCCGGCTCAGCTCCTCTTCACCAAGACGGACCGGTACAGCGCCTGTTTTACTGCTGCAGCCGCACCGATCCGCCTGTCGACCTCCCGCTCCACCTTACCCTCACTCGTGAACAAGACCCCGAGATACTTGAACTCCTTCGCTTGGGGTAGGCAGTTGGCCCCCACCTGGAGGGAGCAATCCGCCGGTTTCCGGCAGAGCACCATGGCCTCAGATTTGGAGGTGCTAACTCTCATCCCTGCCGCTTCGCACTCGGCTGCAAAACACCCCAGTGAATGCTGGAGGTCACGGTCCGAGGAGGTAAACAGTGTATCTACATATCTATCTATCTATTATCTATCTATCCATCTATCTATCTATCTATCTATCTATCTATCTATCTATCTATCTATCTATCTATCTATCTATCTATCTATCTATCTATCTATCTATCTATCTATCTATCTATCTATCTATCTATCTATCTATATATCTACCTATCTACATATCTATCTATCTATCCATCCATCTATCTATCTATCTATCTATCTATCTATATACCTATCTACCTATCTATCTATCTATCTATCTATCTATCTATCTATCTATCTATCATTACATTACATTACATGTCATTTAGCTGATGTCAATGGGGAGCTCGTTCCACCAATGAGGAGCCAGCACAGCAAACAGTCGTGATTTAGCTCGAAGTGAAGGAGCTACAAGCAGATTGGCAGAAGCCGAGCGAAGTGAACGGGCTGGGGTGTGAGGTTAGACCATGTCCTGGTGTGAGGTTAGACCATGTCCTGGATGTGAGGTTAGACCATGTCCTGGGTGTGAGGTTAGACCATGTCCTGGGTGTGAGGTTAGACCATGTCCTGGGTGTGAGGTTAGACCATGTCCTGGGTGTGAGGTTAGACCATGTCCTGGGTGTGAGGTTAGACCATGTCCTGGGTGTGAGGTTAGACCATGTCCTGGGTGTGAGGTTAGACCATGTCCTGGATGTGAGGTTAGACCATGTCCTGGTGTGAGGTTAGACCATGTCCTGGTGTGAGGTTAGACCATGTCCTGGATGTGAGGTTAGACCATGTCCTGGGTGTGAGGTTAGACCATGTCCTGGGTGTGAGGTTAGACCATGTCCTGGGTGTGAGGTTAGACCATGTCCTGGGTGTGAGGTTAGACCATGTCCTGGGTGTATGGTTGGACCATGTCCTGGATGTGAGGTTAGACCATGTCCTGGGTGTGAGGTTAGACCATGTCCTGGGTGTGAGGTTAGACCATGTCCTGGGTGTAAGGTTGGACCATGTCCTGGATGTGAGGTTAGACCATGTCCTGGGTGTGAGGTTAGACCATGTCCTGGGTGTGAGGTTATACCATGTCCTGGATGTGAGGTTAGACCATGTCCTGGGTGTGAGGTTAGACCATGTCCTGGGTGTGAGGTTAGACCATGTCCTGGGTGTGAGGTTAGACCATGTCCTGGATGTGAGGTTAGACCATGTCCTGGGTGTGAGGGTAGACCATGTCCTGGTGTGAGCTTAGACCATGTCCTGGTGTGAGGTTAGACCATGTCCTGGTAACCAGTGAAGGTCGCGGAGGAGCGGAGGATTGTGGGTAAATTTAGGAGGTTGAAGACCAGTCGAGCAGCTGCATTCTGGATGAGCTGCAGAGGTCGAATGGCATTAGCAGGTAGACCTGCCAAGAGGGAGTTGCAATAGTCCAGCCGTGAGATGACCAGAACCTGGACCAGAACCTGTGCCGCCTTCTGAGTGAGAAGAGGTCGTATTCTCCTGATGTTGTACAGCATGTACCTACAGGAGCGTGTTGTTGCGGTAATGTTGGCAGTCAGGGAGAGTTGACTGTCAGGTGTCACTCCGAGGTTCCTGGCAGTCGGGGGCGGGGCCAACACTGAGTTGTTGAAGTTAATAGACAGGTCGTGGGTGGGAGAGCCTTTTCCTGGAAGGAGGAGAAGTTCAGTCTTGTCCGGGTTAATTTTCAGGTGGTGAGCGGACATCCACTGAGAGATGTCAGTCAGACATCCACTGAGAGATGTCAGTCAGACATCCACTGAGAGATGTCGGTCAGACATCCACTGAGAGATGTCAGTCAGACATCCACTGAGAGATGTCAATCAGACATCCACTGAGAGATGTCAGTCAGACATCCACTGAGAGATGTCAATCAGACATCCACTGAGAGATGTCAGTCAGACATCCACTGAGAGATGTCAGTCAGACATCCACTGAGAGATGTCAGTCAGACATCCACTGAGAGATGTCAGTCAGACATCCACTGAGAGATGTCAGTCAGACATCCACTGAGAGATGTCAATCAGACATCCACTGAGAGATGTCAGTCAGACATCCACTGAGAGATGTCAGTCAGACATCCACTGAGAGATGTCAGTCAGACATCCACTGAGAGATGTCAGTCAGACATCCACT
>NC_046969.1:27353871-27356371 GCF_009769545.1 Cyclopterus lumpus | reverse complement strand
TCATATCCCTCTGGATCCAGAGACCAGTCATGTCCCTCTGGATCCAGAGAACAGTCATATCCCTCTGGATCCAGAGACCAGTCATGTCCCTCTGAATCCAGAGACCTGTCATGTCCCTCTGGATCCAAAGACCATTCAAGTCCCTATAGATCCAGATACCAGTCATATCCCAGATGGCTGCAACCTTGAGGCTCGGTGGGGGCACAGGAAGTGGTGGAGAAGGTGGTCCTGGAACAGTTTGTGGGCGGCCTGCCGACCCGAACGTCAGCCTAGGTCCACTGTCACTGCAATGGTGGATTCGGGCTGTACGCAGTCTATGATCCACCAGAGCCTGGTTCGGCCCGGGGCATTGATGGAGGCATTGTGGGTGAAGACAAGGTGTGTGCATGGGGATGTTCAGGAGTATCCTATAGTGTCAGCAGAAATTAGATACGGGGGGGAAAAGCATAACGTAAAGGTTGCGGTTAGCTCCCGCCTTACGTACCCCCTAATCTTGGGAACAGATTGGCCGGGGTTTAATAAATTAATGGGACAGGCTGCGGGGGTGCGTTCACGGCCGGCAGGGATATGTGATATCTGTGCTGTGCTCAGCGGCGACGCGAGGTCGTCCGACACTGCAGACGGGGAGGGGGAACCCGAGTTTCACTCCATGGAAGATTTTCCACTTGAGCAGTCTCGGGACGACACTCTACGCTCAGCCTTTGACCAAGTGATACGAATTGATGGTCAGTTGGTGCGCCCTGACGCAGCGCAGTCATATCCGCACTTTTCATTGATTAGGGACAGACTGTACAGAGTGAGCCGAGTCGGAATCCCGAAAGAGATTCTAACTGACCAGGGCACCCAGTTCATGTCAAGAACACTGGGAGAACTTTACGGGTTACTGGGCATTAAGTCTATTCGGACCAGTGTGTACCACCCACAGACAGACGGTCTGGTGGAGCGTCTGAATAAGACTTTGAAGTCCATGATCCGTAAATTTATTAATGACGATCAACGTAATTGGGATAAATGGCTTGACTCTCTGTTTGCAGTGCGGGAGGTCCCCCAGGCCTCCACGGGATTTTCTCCCTTTGAACTTTTGTTCGGCAGGACTCCGCGGGGGGTGCTCGACCTGATTAAGGAAAACTGGGAGGAGGAGCCGAGCACCAGCAAAAACGAGATCCAGTACGTCCTGGACCTGCGGGCAAAGCTCCACACACTGGGTAGGATGTCACGTGAGAATTTGCTCCAGACCCAAGAGCGTCAACAACGCCTGTACGACAGAGGGGCCAGGCTGAGACAATTCACACCGGGAGAGAAGGTACTTGTATTGCTTCCTTCTTCCAGCTCTAAACTCCTCGCCAAGTGGCAAAAGCCCTTTGTGGTCACACGGCGAGTGGGGGATGTCGACTATGAGGTGGTGCGTTCTGACAGGGGCGGAGCTACACAGCTCTACCACCTCAACCTTCTGAAAGCGTGGAGGGAGGCGGAGTCTGTTTCTCTGGTGTCCGCGGTATCTGAGAGAGAGGAGCTGGGGCCTGAGGTCCCAAAATCCACCAATCCGGCCTCGCTCCTTTGTGAAGACCATCTCTCCGGAACCCAGAGAACAGACATTGCCCAGTTGCAAGAGCGGTTTTCTGATGTGTTTTCTCTCTTGCCAGGACGCACAAACCTCATCATGTACCAGATTGAGACTCCTCCGTGCGTGACGGTGCGGTTACGGCCCTACAGGTTACCTGAGCACAAAAGAAAGGTGGTTCAGAGGGAATTGGTTGCTATGCTGGAGATGGGGGTAATAGAAGAGTCACACAGTGCCTGGTGTAGCCCCATTGTTCTTGTGGTCAAGAAGGATGGTTCTATACGATTCTGTGTGGACTATCGCAGGGTGAACGATGTGTCACGGTTCGATGCTTACCCAATGCCCCGGGTCGACGAACTCCTGGACCGACTGGGCACTGCGCGTTTCTTTACGACCCTGGATTTAACCAAGGGCTACTGGCCGATTCCTCTGTCGCCAGAGTCCAAGGAAAAGACGGCCTTCTCCACTCCGTTTGGTTTATACCAATTCACCACGCTTCCCTTTGGGTTGTTTGGGGCCCCAGACACCTTTCAACGCCTCATGGACCGGGTGCTTCGTCCGCATGCTGCATATGCTGCCGCCTACTTGGATGATGTGATCATCCACAGCACCGCCTGGGCGGAGCATGTGCAGCGGGTGACTGACTTGACCCGGAGGTGGGTGTGTGTGTGTGTGTGTGTGGGGGGGGGGAGTAGGTTAGTCCGGATGGCACCCTGACCTAAGATGGGCGGTGGAGGTATGTGGCAGTGGGGTGTGGCTAGGCTCAGCTGCAGAGTGGGTGGAGCGCGGGTGTGGTTCAGGGAACGGTGTTGTGATGTGTAAATCAGCCTCAGCTGGGATCAATTGTGTGTGTGTTTTGTGTTCCATATAAGAACAGGAGTAGCTGGAGAGGAGAGAAGAGCGGGTAGCGGATGCCCGTATCGTTCGCTACCAGAAGCG
>NC_046969.1:27343871-27346371 GCF_009769545.1 Cyclopterus lumpus | reverse complement strand
TAGATGTCATGTGACCTGATGAACAATAGATGTCATGTGACCTGATGAACAATAGATGTCATGTGACCTGATGAACAGCGTTACACAGTTACATAAACATTCAATGAATCTGACAGAAATTCATCATCATCATCTTCTGCACCATCATCATGGCAGGAGTACCATATTACCCCAGTAGAGCTCGCTAAAGTTCAAGAATGTCTTAAAGACATAAAAACATGGATGACCTGCAACTTCCTGATGTTAAACTCAGACAAAACTGAAGTTATTTTACTGGCCCTGAACACCTCAGAGATCAATTATCTGGTGATGTGGTTTCTGTAGATGGCATTGCCCTGGCATCCAACACCACTGTAAAGAATCTCTAGTTATCTTTGATCCTAGAGTCCTAAAAAGTAGGATGGGAGCCAGAGCCTTCAGTTATCAAGCTCCTCTTTTATGGAACCAGCTTCCAATTTCAGTCCTGGAGGCAGACACAGTCACCTCATTCAAGAACAGACTTAAGACTTTCCTCTTTAATAGTCCTTATAGTTAGGGCTGAATCAGGTCTGCCCTGGTCCAGCCCCTTGATATGCTGCTATAGGCTTATAGGCTGCTGGGGGATGTTTTAGGATACACTGAGCACCTATCTCCTCTTCTCTCTCTCCTTATGGATGAATTTACATCTCTCCATTGCACCTTATTAACTCTGCTTCCTCCCCGGAGTCGTTGTGACTTCACGTCTCAGAGGGTCCATTGGACCTGGAGGTGTCTGATGCTGGTGAGCCGGCCTCCCATTGGCCCTGCTGATGCCCCGCCCCCTCCTCTCTACCTCCTTCTGTTTCATGGATTGGAGTTCCATTCATACATTGTCATATTCATGTAATGTGTTTATGTAACTCTGTAACTCTGTTCATCTGGTCACATGACATCTATTCATCTGTCCATCCGGGGAGAGGGATCCTCCTCTGTTGCTCTCCTGAAGGTTTCTTCCCTTTTTTCCCTGTCAAAGGTTATTTTTGGGGAGTTTTTCCTGATCCGATGTGAGGTCAAAGGTCAGGGATGTCGTATGTGTACAGATTGTAAAGCCCTCTGAGGGGAGGTTGTTATTTGTAAAATTGGGCTTTACGAAATAAACTGAATTGAATTGAATAGAGAGCTCATGGTACCATATTAGCCCGCTACAGAGCTATATATCTTTGTTAGTGCTTATAGTTATGACTGGTTCAGGTTTACAGCTTTCTCTCCTCACAGGTTTTCATGGATCAGGGTTTTATCTTGACCCTGCCTCCTGCCTCCCGCTTCCTGCCTCCCGCTTCCTGCCTCCCGCCTCCCGCCTCCCGCTTCCTGCCTCCCGCCTCCTGACTCCAGCCTCCCGCCTCCTGACTCCAGCCTCCCGCCTCCCGCCTCCTGCCTCCCGCCTCCTGACTCCAGCCTCCCGCCTCCCGCCTCCTGCCTCCCGCTTCCTGCCTCCCGCCTCCTGACTCCAGCCTCCCGCCTCCTGCCTCCTGCCTCCTGACTCCAGCCTCCCGCCTCCCGCCTCCCGCCTCCTGACTCCAGCCTCCCGCCTCCCGCCTCCTGCCTCCCGCTTCCTGCCTCCCGCCTCCTGACTCCAGCCTCCCGCCTCCTGCCTCCCGCCTCCTGCCTCCTGCCTCCCGCCTCCTGCCTCCCGCTTCCTGCCTCCCTCCTCCCGCCTCCTGCCGCCCGCCTCCTGCCTCCCGCTTCCTGCCTCCCACCTCCTGACTCCAGCCTCCCGCCTCCTGCCTCCTGCCTCCCGCCTCCTGCCTCCCGCTTCCTGCCTCCCGCTTCCTGCCTCCCGCCTCCTGACTCCAGCCTCCAGCCTCCAGCCTCCTGCCTCCTGCCTCCAGCCTCCTGCCTCCAGCCTCCTGCCTCCTGACTCCAGCCTCCCGCCTCCTGACTCCTGCCTCCAGCCTCCTGCCTCCCTCCTGCCTCCTGCCTCCAGCCTCCTGCCTCCTGACTCCAGCCTCCCGCCTCCCGCCTCCCGCCTCCTGCCTCCTGCCTCCTGCCTCCAGCCTCCTGCCTCCTGCCTCCCGCCTCCTGCCTCCCGCCTCCCGCCTCCCGCCTCCCGCTTCCTGCCTCCCGCCTCTCGCCTCCCGCCTCCCGCCTCCCGCCTCCCGCCTCCCGCCTCCCGCTTCCTGCCTCCCGCCTCCCGCCTCCCGCCTCCCGCCTCCCGCCTCCCGCCTCCCGCCTCCCGCTTCCTGCCTCCCGCTTCCTGCCTCCCGCCTCCCGCCTCCCGCCTCCCGCCTCCCGCCTCCCGCCTCCTGCCTCCTGCCTCCTGCCTCCTGCCTCCCGCTTCCTGCCTCCCGCCTCCCGCCTCCCGCTTCCTGCCTCCCGCCTCCCGCCTCCTGCCTCCCGCCTCCTGCCTCCTGCCTCCTGCCTATATATATATATATATATATATATATATATATATATATATATATATATATATATATTACATTATAGAGCCGTTGTTTAAAGATGCTAACTGGTTTGTCAGCCGTTTGATCTCTATGAGATG
>NC_046969.1:27331371-27336371 GCF_009769545.1 Cyclopterus lumpus | reverse complement strand
AAGAATCTCTAGTTATCTTTGACAGAGACTTGTCCTTTAACTCCACGTGAAGCACGTTAACTTCTCCTCACCTACAAAGCCTTGATTGGTGATGCACCATCATATTTGAGTTTGTAATTTATGTTTTTGTGTTATACAAAATGAACTGAATTGAATTGAATTGAATTGAATTGAATAGATGAAGAGGAGATGAAGGTGAGTTTGTGATTGTGAATCAGAATGAATGTGATGAAATATCAGATATTGTAGGTGATGAGTCATCCAGGTGGAGGCGTATCCTCTGTCACCAGTGTCTCCTAAACCAACACATGAGTCATGGAGATTCACTGGAACATCAGATTCTGATCTCACACACTTGGATCTCTTTCACACGTCTTCTCTCAGGTTTCAGATTATGATTTGTGTTTCATAACCGAAGCAGAGGATGAGTTTGCTTAAGAGAGATTTCAACACAAAGCAGACGACTCAGCAGGAAGAGAAGATGAAGCAACCTGAACTGATGGTGATGGTGATGATGATGATGGTGATGATGATGGTGACTCTTCATGCAGAAGGGTGGGGGGGGACCATAACACGTGGACAACACACACCTGTCCCTAGTTTACTGACATGGTTATTCATGTTTATGTCAACATATACTTTCATGCATATTTGGAAGCATCAACAAAGCTGTGAAACGGAGAAGGTCCTGAAGGCATCTCCCCGTGGGTGTCTGAGGAAAGAAGCAGGTTAAGTGTGGGGAAGTTCAGCAGATCCAGGATCAGTGTCAGACCCAGGATCAGTGTCAGACCCGGGGCTGAGGAGGTGCTGGAGTCCTGCAGAACAAAGAGCAGCGTGGGCCCTGAAGGTCAGCTGTTTGTTGGCAGGGTTTCCATGGCAACGCCCTACCTGTAATCACTTCATTCTCTAATTGAGCAGACGCCATCGTTGAAGTAATGACGGACTTTGTGTAACGTTGTGATTAAGCTTGCATGTTGAGTCCTGTCCACGTTCCCCGAGGAACCTTCAGCGGTTCCCTCTGAGCGAGAGGAACGTGCGGCCTGGTGGGTATGAGGCTGTCCTCAGACGCCCTCACCGCTAAGTACACAAGTACACATGTATACGTGTACATGTATATGTACACGTATACATGCATATAGATACATACAAACAAACAAAAAAACACTCACACACACACACACACTCACACACACTCACACACACACTCACACACACTCACACACACTCACACACACTCACACACACTCACACACACACTCACACACACACACTCACACACACTCACACACACACTCACACACACTCACACACACTCACACACACTCACACA
The DNA here is from genome assembly GCF_009769545.1 of Cyclopterus lumpus. Lineage (NCBI taxonomy): Eukaryota > Metazoa > Chordata > Actinopteri > Perciformes > Cyclopteridae > Cyclopterus > Cyclopterus lumpus. The sequence goes on along the minus strand of NC_046969.1, from coordinate 27,335,041 downwards.
CACTCACACACACTCACACACACTCACACACACACACTCACACACACTCACACACACACACACACACACACACACACTCACACAGACACTCACACACACTCACACACACACTCACACACACACACACACACACTCACACAGACACTCACACACACTCACACACACACTCACACTCACACACACCACACACACACTCACACTCACACACCACACACACACACACACACACACACACATACACCTGGACGTTGTCACATGACCTTTGTAGCCCTTTGCCCTGCTGGTGAAAGCATGAGAAGCTGTTCCTAATGATAATCAGTGGTGAACACATGAAGTGTCCTCATGGACTCACAAGATGAATGAGAACTCATAATCATGCATTCCTCTGTGCACAGGTAAGGCCGCCTCGGGACACAAAATATGACTTGTGCTTCATCAATTATTGAGTTGAGAACATCAAACCTACACACCTGAGACAGGTACGCACACTATGCAGCTTCAAATGAATAACTCACCCACATTATTATTATTTATATCTTCTCTTTGTTAGGAATGTTCCTCCCTGAGGAACGAAAACTCAGAAAAAAGAGAAAAGAGGAAAACACGTTTAAAATATGAATGTTTTATGTTGAATGTGTTTGTGAAGTAGTGAACAAACACATTCAACTGGATGAACGAGACACTGTCATCATGAAACCAGGGGGCGGCGACTCTGGTTGTATAGAAGTCTATTCTTCATGTGTTAAAGCTGCATTCTCTCTCCTGACCACCAGGGGGCGACTCCTCTGGTTGTATAGAAGTCTATGCTTCATGTGTTAAAGCTGCATTCTCTCTCCTGACCACCAGGGGGCGACTCCTCTGGTTGTATAGAAGTCTATGCTTCATGTGTTAAAGCTGCATTCTCTCTCCTGACCACCAGGGGTGACTCCTCTGGTTGTATAGAAGTCTATGCTTCATGTGTTAAAGCTGCATTCTCTCTCCTGACCACCAGGGGGCGACTCCTCTGGTTGTATAGAAGTCTATGCTTCATGTGTTAAAGCTGCATTCTCTCTCCTGACCACCAGGGGGCGACTCCTCTGGTTGTATAGAAGTCTATATAAATGACTCTACTTCTCTTGATGTATTCCCTCAGTAAACAATGTAAACATTAGTTTTTGGTCTCAATCTCTAGTTTCAAGTCTTCTTCAATACAGAATGATGTTCATTTAGTAGATTATGGTCATTTAGAGTCAAACAGACCAGAAATCAGGGGATGCTTTAGGGCGGGGCTACAAGGTGATTGACAGGTCGCCACCAGAGACGTATTTGCCGTCTCTACATCCCTCCAGGTGAGGAGTTCCTCATGTACAGGTGAGGAGTTCCTCGTGTACAGGTGAGGAGTTCCTCATGTACAGGTGAGGAGTTCCTCATGTACAGGTGAGGAGTTCCTCGTGTACAGGTGAGGAGTTCCTCATGTACAGGTGAGGAGTTCCTCATGTACAGGTGAGGAGTTCCTCGTGTACAGGTGAGGAGTTCCTCATGTACAGGTGAGGAGTTCCTCGTGTACAGGTGAGTAGTTCCTCGTGTACAGGTGAGAAGTTCCTCATGTACAGGTGAGGAGTTCCTCATGTACAGGTGAGGAGTTCCTCGTGTACAGGTGAGAAGTTCCTCATGTACAGGTAAGGAGTTCCTCATGTACAGGTGAGGAGTTCCTCGTGTACAGGTGAGGAGTTCCTCGTGTACAGGTGAGGAGTTCCTCATGTACAGGTAAGGAGTTCCTCATGTACAGGTGAGGAGTTCCTCGTGTACAGGTGAGGAGTTCCTCATGTACAGTTGAGGAGTTCCTCGTGTACAGGTGAGGAGTTCCTCTTGTACAGGTGAGGAGTTCCTCATGTACAGGTGATGAGTTCCTCATGTACAGGTGATGAGTTCCTCTTGTACAGGTGAGGAGTTCCTTAGGCACAGGTGAGGAGTTCCTCATGTACAGGTAAGGAGTTCCTCAGGCACAGGTGAGGAGTTCCTCAGGCACAGGTGAGGAGTTCCTCATGTACAGGTGAGGAGTTCCTCACGTACAAGTGAGGAGTTCCTCGTGTACAGGTGAGGAGTTCCTCATGTACAGGTGAGGAGTTCCTCATGTACAGGTGAGGAGTTCCTCGTGTACAGGTGAGGAGTTCCTCATGTACAGGTGAGGAGTTCCTCGTGTACAGGTGAGGAGTTCCTCATGTACAAGTGAGGAGTTCCTCGTGTACAGGTGAGGAGTTCCTCATGTACAGGTGAGGAGTTCCTCGTGTACAGGTGAGGAGTTCCTCATGTACAGGTGAGGAGTTCCTCGTGTACAGGTGATGAGTTCCTCGTGTACAGGTGAGGAGTTCCTTGTGTACAGGTGAGGAGTTCCTCGTGTACAGGTGATGAGTTCCTCTTGTACAGGTGAGGAGTTCCTTAGGCACAGGTGAGGAGTTCCTCATGTACAGGTAAGGAGTTCCTCAGGCACAGGTGAGGAGTTCCTCAGGCACAGGTGAGGAGTTCCTCATGTACAGGTGAGGAGTTCCTCACGTACAAGTGAGGAGTTCCTCGTGTACAGGTGAGGAGTTCCTCATGTACAGGTGAGGAGTTCCTCATGTACAGGTGAGGAGTTCCTCGTGTACAGGTGAGGAGTTCCTCATGTACAGGTGAGGAGTTCCTCGTGTACAGGTGAGGAGTTCCTCATGTACAAGTGAGGAGTTCCTCGTGTACAGGTGAGGAGTTCCTCATGTACAGGTGAGGAGTTCCTCGTGTACAGGTGAGGAGTTCCTCATGTACAGGTGAGGAGTTCCTCGTGTACAGGTGATGAGTTCCTCGTGTACAGGTGAGGAGTTCCTTGTGTACAGGTGAGGAGTTCCTCGTGTACAGGTGAGGAGTTCCTCTTGTACAGGTGAGGAGTTCCTTAGGCACAGGTGAGGAGTTCCTCATGTACAGGTAAGGAGTTCCTCAGGCACAGGTGAGGAGTTCCTCAGGCACAGGTGAGGAGTTCCTCATGTACAGGTGAGGAGTTCCTCACGTACAAGTGAGGAGTTCCTCGTGTACAGGTGAGGAGTTCCTCATGTACAGGTGAGGAGTTCCTCGTGTACAGGTGAGGAGTTCCTCATGTACAGGTGAGGAGTTCCTCATGTACAGGTGAGGAGTTCCTCATGTACAGGTGAGGAATTCCTCGTGTACAGGTGAGGAGTTCCTCGTGTACAGGTGAGGAGTTCCTCGTGTACAGGTGATGAGTTCCTCGTGTACAGGTGAGGAGTTCCTTGTGTACAGGTGAGGAGTTCCTCGTGTACAGGTGATGAGTTCCTCTTGTACAGGTGAGGAGTTCCTCATGTACAGGTGATGAGTTCCTCATGTATAGGTGAGGAGTTCCTCATGTACAGGTGAGGAGTTCCTCATGTACAGGTGAGGAGTTCCTCATGTACAGGTGAGGAGTTCCTCGTGTACAGGTGAGGAGTTCCTTGTGTACAGGTGAGGAGTTCCTCATGTACAGGTGAGGAGTTCCTCATGTACAGGTGAGGAGTTCCTCATGTACAGGTGAGGAGTTCCTCGTGTACAGGTGAGGAGTTCCTCATGTACAGGTGAGGAGTTCCTCATGTACAGGTGATGAGTTCCTCATGTACAGGTGAGGAGTTCCTCATGTACAGGTGAGGAGTTCCTCGTGTACAGGTGAGGAGTT
>NC_046969.1:27318871-27326371 GCF_009769545.1 Cyclopterus lumpus | reverse complement strand
GGAGCTACAAGCAGATTGGCAGAAGCCGAGCGAAGTGAACGGGCTGGGGTGTACGGTTTGACCATGTCCTGGATGTGAGGTTAGACCATGTCCTGGGTGTAAGGTTGGACCATGTCCTGGATGTGAGGTTAGACCATGTCCTGGATGTGAGGTTAGACCATGTCCTGGATGTGAGGTTAGACCATGTCCTGGGTGTGAGGTTGGACCATGTCCTGGATGTGAGGTTAGACCATGTCCTGGGTGTGAGGTTAGACCATGTCCTGGGTGTGAGGTTAGACCATGTCCTGGATGTAGACCGGACCCGATCTGTTCGCAGCACGGTACGCAAGTACCAATGTTTTGAAGCGGATGCGGGCGGCCACCGGTAACCAGTGAAGGTCGCGGAGTAGTGTGGGTAAATTTCGGTCGGTTGAAGATCAGTCGAGCAGCTGCATTCTGGATGAGTTGTAGAGGTCGAATGGCATTAGCAGGTAGACCTGCCAAGAGGGAGTTGCAATAGTCTAGCCGTGAGATGACCAGGGCCTGGACCAGAACCTGTGCCGCCTTCTGAGTGAGAAGAGGTCGGATTCTCCTGATGTTGTACAGCATGTACCTACAGGAGCGTGTTATTGCGGCAATGTTGGAAGTCAGGGAGAGTTGACTGTCGAGCGTCACTCCGAGGTTCCTGGCAGTCGGATTCGGAACCAGCACTGAGTTGTTGAAGTTAATAGTCAGGTCGTGGGTGGGAGAGCCTTTTCCTGGAAGGAGGAGAAGTTCAGTCTTGTCCGGGTTAATTTTCAGGTGGTGAGCGGACATCCACTCAGAGATGTCGGTCAGACAGGCAGAGATTCGTGCTGCTACCTGTGTTTCAGATTGGGGAAACGAGAGGATCAGTTGGGTGTCGTCAGCATAGCTGTGGTAGGTGAAGCCATGCGAGCGAATGACAGAGCCAAGAGAGTTGGTGTACAGAGAGAAGAGAAGAGGACCAAGGACTGAACCTTGAGGGACCCCGGTAGTCAGAGGACAAGGCTCAGACACAGATCCTCTCCAGGTTACCCGGTAAGAGCGGTCGGTGAGATAGGATGAGAAGAGTGAGAGCAGAGCCTGAGATACCAGGTCCTGGAGGGAGGACATGAGGATCTGGTGGTTCACTGTGTCAAAGGCAGCGGAAAGGTCTAGAAGGATGAGGACAGAGGAGAGAGAGGCTGCTCTAGCAGTGTGAAGCTGCTCAGAGACAGCAAGGAGGGCAGTCTCTGTTGAGTGGCCTGTCTTGAATCCAGACTGGTGGGGGTCTAGAAGGTTGTTACTGTGAAGAAAGGAGGAGACTTGGTTAAAGATAGCTCGCTCTAGAGTTTTGGAAAGGAAGGGAAGGAGAGAGACAGGTCTGTAGTTGTTGACTTGATGGGTCCAGAGTGGGTTTCTTCAGGAGAGGGTTGACTCTTGCCTCCTTCAGAGAGTTAGGGAAACAGCCGGTTGAGAGGGAGGTGTTAATGAGATGGGTGAGAAAGGGAAGAAGGTCAGGAGCAATGGACTGGAGAAGGTGAGAAGGGATGGGGTCAAGGGGGCAGGTGGTTGGGGGGGCAGAGGTTACTAAGGTAAGAACTTGATTGGGAGACAGGGGGATAAAAGAGGAAAACAAGGGGGAAGAAGGTGAAGTTACTGGAGGTGTAGTTGAGGAAGATGGATTAGTAAATGAAGAGCGTATGTCGTCTATCTTTTTTGTAAAGTAGTCAACAAAGTGGCTTGGTAGAAGGGTGGAGGGAGGGGGGGGAACAGGGGGGTCAAGGAGGTTGGAAAAAATTAAGAAGAGCTTTTTAGGGTTAGATAAAGAGGATTCGATTCTGGATTGATAGAACAAACTTTTGGCTGCAGTGATGGACGCAGAGAAGGAGGAGAGAAGAGATTGATAGGCAAGCAGGTCGCTGGCGTGTTTGGATTTTCGCCATTTCCTTTCCGCTGCTCGCATTGTGGCTCTCTCGGCGCGCACCGGTTCAGACAGCCACGGAGCCGGAGAGGACTTGAGGACCTTTAGAGTCATAAGAGGACTTGAGGACCTTTAGAGTCGTAAGAGGACAGAGAGAATCAAGAGAGGACGACATCGTAGAGAGAAGAGTGTCAGTGGCGAAGTTAGGCTGCATGAGTGAGAAGGAATCGGTTGAGGGGAGGGCTGACAGAACAGAGGAGGCCAGAGAGGAGGGTGAGAGGGTACGGATGTTGCGATGGACAGGTGCAGAGTCCGTTGTGGGAGGGTTGTCAGTTCCAAAGAGTGGGAGAGAGTAAGAGATGAAGAAATGGTCAGAAACATGAAGTGGAGTTACAGTGAGGTTTGCTGTAGAGCAGTTTCTGGTGAAAATATAGTCAAGGTGGTTGCCAGCTTTGTGAGTAGGAGGGGAAGGACTGAGAGAGAGAGCAAAGGAAGACAGTAAGAGTAGCAGGTCACATGACTTCTGTCTGGATGTTAAAGTCACCCAGAAGGATGAGCGGGGGTCCATTTTCTGGGAAGTTTGAAAGGAGGACGTCTAGTTCTTCCAAGAAGTCTCCAAAGGAACCAGGAGGACGGTAGAGAACGACAATGGTTAGATGAACCGGATGAGTAACCGTCACTGCATGAAACTCAAAAGACAGTGGGGTAAATGGAAGCGGGTAGAGAGCAAAACTCCATTTGGGTGAGATGAGTAGACCTGAACCACCACCCCGACCAGAGGGTCTGGATGTGTGGCTGAAGGAGAAGGCCGAGGAGAGAGCAGCAGGGGTTGATGTGTTGTCTGGTGTGATCCAGGTCTCAGTGAGAGCCAGGAAGTCCAGCGATTGCTTGATAGCGAAACCAGAGATGAAGTCCGCCTTGCGGTTAGCTGACTGGCAGTTCCAGAGGCCCCCAGTGACGAGGCGCTGGGTCTGTGTAGAGCGGGTGGGATAAATAAGAGAGGAAGGATTTTGGTGCATGTGTGACCGAGTCCGCGGTCTATAGTATCTACGAGCAGATGTGCACACAGGTATGAGGAGAAAACACATCACAGGGAAATGTTTATACTCAGCCACCACCGAAAGACTCCAACGAAAGACTCCTAGGTCTTTATCCTCCGAGTCTTCCTGACGCTTCAGCTGACGCTACAAGCCCCAACCTGGTTATACACCCGAGTTGGCGGTAATTGGTTACAGCTGTGTCGAGCCCGCCCACAGGTCGTTGAAGGAATTGCCCACTCAGTGATCCATACTGGTAAGCAGGTGATCCTTGCTAACAGTGAAGTCTCAGTATGCTAGAATGTGAAATTCTTGCCAAACTGATTAAGGACAAAGATCAGTTTACCTCAAGGTAAAAAGTAGAATAAAGTTTAGTCACTAGTATATAGATACACACAACAGTCAGTATATAGATATATGCAACAGTCAGTATATAGATATATGCAACAGTCAGTATATATATATATGGAACAGTCAGTATATAGATACATGCAACAGTCAGTATATAGATACATGCAACAGTCAGTATATAGATACATGCAACAGTCAGTATATAGATATATGGAACAGTCAGTATATAGATACATGCAACAGTCAGTATATAGATATATGGAACAGTCAGTATATAGATACATGCAACAGTCAGTATATAGATACATGCAACAGTCAGTATATAGATATATGCAACAGTCAGTGTATAGATATATGCAACAGTCCGTATATAGATATATGCAACAGTCCGTATATAGATATATGCAACAGTCAGTGTATAGATATATGCAACAGTCCGTATATAGATATATGCAACAGTCCGTATATAGATATATGCAACAGTCAGTGTATAGATATATGTAACAGTCAGAGTACAGAAACCCACTCACTGCTTTGGCCACACCCTCCACCTTGTTCTTGCATATGGCATTGACATTGAGCATTTGGAGGTCTTCCCACAGAACCCTCTTCTGTCAGACCATTACCTCATAACTTTTGAGTTTATACTCCCAGAGTGTACACCGCTAGTCAAAAGTTTCTACACCAGATGTCTAACTGACAGTGCTGTAGCTACATTTAAAGAAGTGATTCCTTCTGCATTTGATTCAATACCACGTCTCAATGTGACGGAGGACTCCTGTGCTAACTTTAGTCCGTCCCAGATGGATCATCTTGTCGATAGTGCTACAGGCTCACTGAGAATGACACTAGACTCGATAGCCCCACTGAAGAAAAAAGACAGTGAGGCAAAGGAGGTTTGCTCCCTGGTAGAACCCTCAGACCCGCGAACTAAAGCAAACTTCACCAAAGCTTTAAAGCATATGGCGTTCCACCAATCTGGAAGAATCACGCTTAGTTTGGAGAGATAGTCTTAAAACATATAAAAAGGCTCTCCGTAATGCCAGAGCAGCCTATTACTCATCAGTAATAGAGAAACATAAGAACAACCCCAGGGTTCTCTTTAGCACTGTAGCCAGGCTGACAGAGAGTCACAGCTCTGTGGAGCCGTGTATTCCTATAGACCTCAGTAGTAATGACTTCATGAACTTCTTCAATGAAAAGATTTGAACTATTAGAGGCAAGATTGATGATCTCTTGCCCTCAACTACTGCCGATCTGTCCTCAAGAGGAGTGGCCTTGGAAACGGCTGTATGCCCTGGTGTATATTTGGATAGCTTTTCTCCCATTAACCTAGACCAATTGTCCTCAACGGTTTCTACTTCTAAACCGTCTACCTGTCTCTTAGACCCCATCCCAACAAGGCTGCTTAAAGACGTGTTGCCTTTAATTGGCACCTCTCTGTTGGATATTGTTAATGTGTCTTTGCTAACAGGCCATGTACCACATTCCTTCAAAGTAGCTGTAATTAAACCTCTCCTGAAGAAGACCACTCTTAATCCAGAGGTGTTGGCTAACTACAGACCGATCTCTAACCTTCCCTTCCTCTCTAAGATCCTTGAGAAAGTAGGACTCATCTCTGTACTGGTCTTGTTAGACCTTAGTGCTGATAAAGGACTCATCTCTGTACTGGTCTTGTTAGACCTTAGTGTTGATAAAGGACTCATCTCTGTACTGGTCTTGTTAGACCTTAGTGCTGATAAAGGACTTATCTCTGTACTGGTCTTGTTAGACCTTAGTGCTGATAAAGGACTCATCTATGTACTGGTCTTGTTAGACCTTAGTGCTGATAAAGGACTCATCTCTGTACTGGTATTATTAGACCTTAGTGCTGGTAAAGGACTCATCTCTGTACTGGTCTTGTTAGACCTTAGTGTTGATAAAGGACTCATCTCTGTACTGGTCTTGTTAGACCTTAGTGCTGATAAAGGACTCATCTCTGTACTGGTCTTGTTAGACCTTAGTGCTGATAAAGGACTCATCTATGTACTGGTCTTGTTAGACCTTAGTGCTGATAAAGGACTCATCTCTGTACTGGTCTTGTTAGACCTTAGTGCTGATAAAAGACTTATCTCTGTACTGGTCTTGTTAGACCTTAGTGCTGATAAAGGACTCATTGTTATGGTTTGTCTCTGACCCCAAGCGCACGACAACAGGAAGGTTTAGTTCTAGCCGAACACACGGCGTAGTTTATTGCGCACAACAAGTCGCTTAGAAAAGAAACACAAAAAACTCAAAGTGTCCCCTTAGTCCACGGGTGATCGAACATCAAACCCCAAAAAATCCAAGAAAATACTCCACACAAAAAAGACACGAGGGAAAGTTCAGTGACGACACGAGGAGGAAAGTCCACGGACATCATGGCACAAACTCGCAACGTCAGCACAGACAGTCCTGATCTTTATCCCCCGAATACAACGAGCTGACGAGCTGCAGCTGTGAGACGAGCTGAGTGGCTTCAGGTGTGAGTTGGAGCGCCCCTGGCTTGGCCCCGCCTCCAAGCCCGTAGCTCCCTGGCAGCGCTCTGAGGTACCGGGTGTCACTGTGTGAACGGGCTGAGGAGGGAGTCCGGCAGGCTGAGTCCTGACACTCATCTCCGTACTGGTATTATTAGACCTTAGTGCTGATAGAGGGCTCATCTCTATGCATATCTATGCAGATGATACTCAATTATATCTATGGATCAAACCAGAGGAGACCAACCAGCTCGCTAAAGTTCAAGAATGTCTTAAAGACATAAAAACATGGATGACCTGCAACTTCCTGATGTTAAACTCAGACAAAACTGAAGTTATTTTACTGGCCCTGAACACCTCATAGATCAATTATCTGGTGATGTGGTTTCTGTAGATGGCATTGCCCTGGCATCCAACACCACTGTAAAGAATCTCTAGTTATCTTGACCGAGACTTGTCCTTTAACTCCCACGTTAAGCAAATCTCAAGGATTGCATTTTTTCATCTACGTAACATTTCAAAAATCAGGCACATCTTGTCTCAAAAAGATGCAGAAAAGCTGGTTCACGTGTTTGTTACTTCCAGACTAGATTACTGTAACTCCTTATTATCAGGCTGCTCTAATAACTCTCTTAAATCCCTCCAGTTGATCCAGAATGCTGCAGCTCGTGTACTCACAAAAACTAAGAAAAGAGATCACATGACTCCTGTATTAACTCTGCTTCCTCCCCGGAGTCGTTGTGACTTCACGTCTCAGAGGGTCCATTGGACCTGGAGGTGTCTGATGCTGGTGAACCGGCCTCCCATTGGCCCTGCTTCCTGCATCCAGCCCCTGGCCTGGACCTGGCCTGCTTCCCAATAGCCCTGCCTCCTTCTTTGTGCCGCCTTCCTTTGCCCCTGCTGATGCCCTGGGCTATACAAAATAAACTGAATTGAATTGAATGATATTGAGGTACTTTAATATTGAGGTGTTTCTACTTTAGAGACGTTTTCCTTCAGGAATGTTAATCGCGGACCTGTGAGCCTGCAGGCCGCCGTTAATGAGTGAGGTTAAGATGTCCGCCCTCGTCTCACTGTCCTCCGGCCCGGGAGGAAGAATGTGACGTCTCTGAACCCCCCACCCCCAAAACCCCCACCCCATCCCCCAGCAGCCCTGGGGCTCCTGGCGTCCGTCCAACGTGTCCACGGCAACCTGGTCTGAGTGTGAAATCGTGTCCCGGCGACAGCTGTGAGCTCCGGTTTCACCAGATGTCCACGACCTTCAGCCGACCTTCAGCTCATATTGATGACACATAACTGATATCACTAGTTGATTACATTAGGACCATTTTATGTTTCAATATGCAAATGAGACCTTATCTTGCTAAATAATTTACATAAATGTGAACGTTGGATAAAACCAGGTTCTTGTTTCATGTTGTTGACATACATGTTGAAGATGGTCAAAACATGACCTCATAGATATCACATGAAACTTCACCACTTCATCACTCACATTAAGAGTTATTGTGTTATAGGGTCAGAACATGACCTCATAGACATCACATGACACTTCACCACTTCATCACTCACATTAAGAGACACCACATCTATAGACGTAAACAGGACAAAGTAGTAGAATACATATTAAAGCTGTGAGCAGCGCTGGGCGGGTCCTCGTTCCTCCTCCACGTCGGGTGCTGGCCGGACGCCGGCTCACACGGCCGAGAATGTC
>NC_046969.1:27293871-27298871 GCF_009769545.1 Cyclopterus lumpus | reverse complement strand
ATTGTTCTAACACACATAAACGTGGGAACATGGTGTTTGGGTTCATAACTTCACCTCTAGGCTCACACAGCTCGGTGACCTGATTGGCTGCTACTACAGCAGCAGCAGCCAGGGGGCGGAGCTTCTCAACGCTGATTGGCTGCTACTACAGCAGCAGCAGCCAGGGGGCGGAGCTTCTCAACGCTGATTGGCTGCAACTACAGCAGCAGCAGCGAGGGGGCGGAGCTTCTCAACGCTGATTGGCTGCTACTACAGCAGCAGCAGCCAGGGGGCGGAGCATCTCAACTCTGATTGGCTGCTACTACAGCAGCAGCAGCCACGGGGCGGAGCATCTCAACACTGATTGGCTGCTACTACAGCAGCAGCAGCTGTTCTAACACAAGTTCTAACATTCTATCACATGTTCTATTGTTGTAACACATGTTCTAATGTTCTAAAACATGTTATATTGTTCTAAACATGTTATATTGTTCTAACACATGTTCTAAAACATGTTATATTGTTCTAACACATGTTCTAACACATGTTATATTGGTCTAACACAGGTTCTATAGTTCTAACCCACATGTTATAATGTTCTAAAACACATTATATTGTTCTAACACAGGTTCTATAGTTCTAACCCACATGTTATAATGTTCTAAAACATGTTATATTGTTCTAACACAGGTTCTATAGTTCTAACCCACATGTTATAATGTTCTAAAACATGTTATATTGTTCTAACACAGGTTCTATAGTTCTAACCCACATGTTATAATGTTCTAAAACACATTATATTGTTCTAACACAGGTTCTATAGTTCTAACCCACATGTTATAATGTTCTAAAACATGTTATATTGTTCTAACACAGGTTCTATAGTTCTAACCCACATGTTATAATGTTCTAAAACATGTTATATTGTTCTAACACATGTTCTAAAACATGTTATATTGTTCTAACACAGGTTCTATAGTTCTAACCCACATGTTATTATGTTCTAAAACATGTTATATTGTGTGCATTCTGTGCTGCTTCTTTATGTTCATGTGCTTTGCTTTATTTGTATGTATTTGTATTCTCTCATTTATATAACAAAGCATCACTTTATGATTATTATTTAAAATCAGTATCTTATTCTGATAATGCAATATTCATTTAATTATCCTTAAACGGTTTCCATTGTAGTTGATGTTGTTCATGTGACTGCTTTGATCTTAAAGGATTTGTATTCATTCTATTGTTTTCAAAGCACATTGAGCTGCACCCCTTTATGAAAGCTGCAACTTAAAAACTGGTTTATAATTATTTGGGTTCTCAGCAGTTGGACGTTGTTGAGACAAAGCTTCTAAATCTATATTTTAAATTCACCTCAAACATCTGTATATATAAGCATCTTCTGTGATGAATATTTAACATGTTTAGAAGTGACACTTCCTGCTCCATAACTTCATTACACGTGTGTTTGTAAGTCAGGTATTAATATCATTCAGAGGGGAATTCCAGAGCCCAGAATAGTGTGAGCTCCAGAAGCTGCACATGCTTCATGCGTCGGGGGAATTCCAGCCCGACTGCAGCGTGCGCCACTTCAGCGGAACAATGGCAGCCGGAGTCTGGTTTCAGGGAGCGGGTCAGAGAGATCCACCTTTCTGTGTAGGACAAATACGCTGCATTATGCAGCCTGACTTCTTCACAATGGAGGTGCTCTTCATGAATGGCTGCTAGCGGGACTCCTCCTCCTCCGGCTGGGTGGCCACATCTCATGTGTGCTGACGTGGCAACTTTTAAAACTCCTTATTAAAATACTTCTGCTGTTTTTAAAATGCCAAAAGGGAGATCAAGTCCCGCCTCTTCAGGTGGACTACCTGGGACCTTATATATATATATATATATATATATATATATATATATATAAATAAATAATTGTACATGTACAGTATATATAAACATATGAATTGTAGTCCCACAGTTTCAAATGTGCCATGAATAACCAACCTGTCGTTAAACTGTTAGAGTCGGATAAAGGCACATTTTAGACTTTAGAAAAGATTTGCTGTCTCACTGAAGCTACGAACACTGTGAAAAATAACCAACCAGCACACACACATTGGTCACCTTGGTGAAAGTCATGTGTTTGGTAACCTTTTGGGGGGGAATCGTATGTTTCTGCAAACCACAAGTTCTGTGGAACGTGGATCGACTAACCAACTAACTAAATAACTAATTAACCAACCAGCTAACTAAACAACTAACTAACTAAAGAACTAACTAACCAACCAACGAACTAAACAACTAACTAACCAACCAACTAACTAAACAACTAACTAACTAAAGAACTAACTAAACAACCAACTAACTAAACAACTAACTAACTAAAGAACTAACTAACCAACCAACTAACTAAACAACTAACTAACTAAAGAACTAACTAAAGAACTAACTAACCAACCAACTAACTAAACAACTAACTAACTAAAGAACTAACTAACCAACCAACTAACTAAACAACTAACTAACTAAAGAACTAACTAACCAACCAACTAACTAAACAACCAACTAACTAAACAACTAACTAACCAACCAACTAACTAAACAACTAACTAACTAAAGAACTAAATAACTAATTAACCAACCAACTAACTAAACAACCAACTAACTAAAGAACTAACTAAACAAATGGAGCTATAGCACAAGTTCAGACAGGAAATACCAAACCCCTCAAGCCTGCCATTTATTCCTCATACGTTTGCCAATCATCTCTCACACATGCTCACTCTTTGTTTACTCCTGTCATCGGCCAATCATAACACCAGCTGGTTAGATCAGCTGATCCCCTCTATTACAAAGCTCCAAAGACTCTGAGACTCATCATTTCATGTCATCTGTTAACAATAAACATTATTCTTTCTTCATCTAACTGGTCTCTCCCTGATTGAAGTAACCAACTAACTAAACAACTAACTAAACAACCAACTAACTAAACAACCAACTAAACAACTAACTAAACAACTTACTAACAAAACAACCAACTAAACAACTTACTAACAAAACAACCAACTAACTAAACAACCAACTAAACAACTAACTAAACAACCAACTAAACTAACAAAACAACCAAATAAACAACCAACTAACAAAACAACCAAATAAACAACCAACTAACTAAACAACTAACTAAACAACTTACTAACAAAACAACCAACTAACTAAACAACCAACTAAACAACTAACTAAACAACTAACTAAACAACCAACTAAACAACTAACTAAACAACTAACTAAACAACTAACTAAACAACCAAATAAACAACTAACTAAACAACCAACTAACTAAACAACCAACTAACTAACCAACTAACTAACCAACTTACTAACAAAACAACCAACGAACTAAACAACCAAATAAACAACCAAATAAACAACTAACTAAACAACCAACTAACTAAACAACCGACTAACTAAACAACCAACTAACTAACCATTTAAACAACCAAATAAACAACAACTAACTAACCAACCAACTAAACAACCAAATAAACAACTAACTAAACAACCAACTAACTAAACAACCAATTGTGCTGTTAAGAAGGTGTTTTTTTATTTATTAATTAAATAGACAAACATCATTTATGGCATATTTATTGACTTCCAGCGGTTGAGGGTCAAACAACCAGGACTTTCACCCCGGATACCAGTGTTCATGTCCCAAAACTGAGTTATTGTAAAGTTACATTAGTGATGAGATTATGTTAAAACGCAGAACAGGACCTCTAAAAAAGGCCTGTGGCGGTCCTCTGGTGGACCCTGTGGTACTCTGGAGGACCCTCTGGCCCAGTGGTCCTCTGGTGGACCCTCTGGTCCTCTGGTGGACCCTGTGGTACTCTGGAGGACCCTCTGGCCCAGTGGTCCTCTGGTGGACCCTCTGGTCCTCTGGTGGACCCTGTGGTACTCTGGTGGACCCTGTGGTACTCTGGAGGACCCTCTGGCCCAGTGGTCCTCTGGTGGACCCTCTGGTCCTCTGGTGGACCCTGTGGTACTCTGGAGGACCCTCTGGCCCAGTGGTCCTCTGGTGGACCCTCTGGTCCTCTGGTGGACCCTGTGGTACTCTGGAGGACCCTCTGGCCCAGTGGTCCTCTGGTGGACCCTCTGGTCCTCTGGTGGACCCTGTGGTACTCTGGTGGACCCTGTGGTACTCTGGAGGACCCTCTGGCCCAGTGGTCCTCTGGTGGACCCTCTGGTCCTCTGGTGGACCCTGTGGTACTCTGGTGGACCCTGTCCTAAAGTCTGTTGTCTCTGGACCACAAGCAACAGAGCTAAGCGGTGGTTCTGTGTCCCTCCAGACTCAGAGAGAGCTCCTTCCTGTCCCCCGGGGCCCAGAACCAGTCAGCCCAGACGAGCGACCTCTTCAGCCAGGAGGTCTTCAACCAGCTGCTGGACCTTCTGGACCAGTGAGTGAGCCTCTGTCTGCGCGCCCGGCGCACAGCACAGGCTTTAAAGGCATCGCGATGTGTTTCAGGTCCTCCGGTCATTCGAACTTCAGAGACAATGTGGCCGACGGCTCTGAAGAGAACACCATCCGGATCAGCATGGACTGCTTCACCATGCACCACCCAGACGGCTTCACCATGCACCACCCAGACGGCTTCACCATGCACCACCCAGACGGCTTCACCATGCACCACCCAGACGGCTTCACCATGCACCACCCAGACGGCTTCACCATGCACCACCCAGACGGCTTCACCATGCACCACCCAGACGGCCCCCTGGCGGTGAGTGTGGCCTCCTCATGAGGAGGTTAAACACAAACCTCCTCATGAGTTTAAAAGTGTAACATCAAGAAGAAAGGATGGTCATTGTACTACAGACTAGAGAGATGTTCCACACAGGACATGAACAGAGATCTCCTGGGTGAAGGTCTCCTCAGAGATCTCCTGGGTGAAGGTCTCCTCAGAGATCTCCTGGGTGAAGGTCTCCTCAGAGATCTCCTGGGTGAAGGTGTTGGAGGTTCTCTAGAA
>NC_046969.1:27283871-27288871 GCF_009769545.1 Cyclopterus lumpus | reverse complement strand
GTAGCTCCTTAGACCCCTCCCCCTCCTCCAGGTATAAAGGGCCTCCCCAGAGATCCCCACAGAAGCTCCTGCTCCTCCGTAGTCCACGTCGATCCTCCAGACCGAGGAAGAGATCTGTGGAATCCTGGAGCCAGTGGAGCACACAGCAGCAGCTCTGCTCAACCTCAGCGCCAACATGTTGTACCTGGAGACCGGGCCCAGCACCACGTCCTACAGCGAGGTAAGACCGGGGCCGGGGCCGGGACCGGGGCCTGGATCGGGGCCGGGGCCGGGGCCGGGGCCTGGACCGGGGCATGGACCGGGGCCTGGACCGGGGCCGGGGCCGAGGCCTGGACCTCAGATTGTGCTTAGACTCTGAACCAGAGAAGAAGAGTTTTAAATCCTGCTGGAGAACCAGAACCCTGAACGGCCTCCGGTCCGAGTCAGGGGGTCTGATTTATTATTATTCATCTGATTCATATGTTCTGATTGTTAGTTTATTTATTGGTTTCTGATCGTTGTTGAAGGAGAAAATCTGATTTATTGGTTTCTGACTTTCTGGTTTTGATTTTTCCGCCGTGAGAAGTCTTTGTTCCTTTGAAGGAAAAGATATGAAATAAAAAGAAAAGCATGAAATCATCTCAATGTAAGTTATTGTAATGATGAGATCAATAATGTTGTGATTTAGTGATTTAGTGATGAGGAACTTTTAGAAGGATTTTTTCATTTGTGTCTTTTTTGAGACGTCTGACTCTTCTGATCTTTCAAGAATAAACTATAAACAATAAATCAATAAAGAGAGCATCAATCTGCAGGAAGTTCAATCAATCAATCAATCAATCAATCAATCAATCAATCCGTTGTGATTCTTTGGTTTCATTGAGCTGCTGAGATTTTGGATTCATTTTTTTTGCCTCCTTTGAATCCAAACAGCTTTACGGTATTGAATTGTGATTTGAGTGACAGGCCGTCTTCCTCCTCCTCCTCCTCCTCCTCCTCCTCCTCCTCCTCCTCCTCCTCCTCTTCGTCTTGGTCCCTGAACTCTTCCTCGTCTTGTTTTCACTCGGCGCGTCTGAAGCGCTGAGAGATTGCAGGTTGCAGATAGCAGGTGTGTCAGGTCCCTGTCTTTTAAGTTGTTGAGGGGGGGTCTTTAAGTGGTGTCGGGTTCCCCCTCACCCCCCCTCACCCCCCCTCACCCCCCCGGTCCCCCCACAGTCTCATGGGAGCCGCTGCTGTTTAGTCCTGGATCCTAATTGCTTTAATGGCGTGTTGATGTAGATACAATCACCTCCCCAGCAGGGATAAGGTGTAGGTAGACCCCCACCCAGACCCCCGACTGCCCCACCCCCACCCAGACTACCTACATCCACCCCCGAGCCAGACCCCCCACCCGTGTTGTCACTCATCAGCCGCCATGCCGTGGAGGCCCAACACGGAGCTCCAGAGACCCTCCCGGCCCTCCGACAACATGGTCTATGTGACCCCCCCAACGTGGTCTGGGTTCAGAGATGGACTTTTATCCGGACTGTGTGGTTCTGATCCGGAGACCTGAGGATGTTTTAACAATAATTTATCCTCTGCAGATTGCTTCTCGATTCTTAAAACATAGTTTCAAAGTTTCTTTAAAGAGAATTTTCCAAAAGTCTGATTACCGCGTGTCCCTGAATGCAGCGTGGGTTTGTCAACAGGAGAAATCAGAGACTTCCACCCCATTAGACATGAAGACGTGATGAGTTCAGGGTCCTCTTTCATATTTAATAGGCTGTAATGCTGCTGTCTGTCTTTATCATGAGAATCCACCTGGTTAAGTGGTGGGGGGGCGACATATGAACATATATATATATATATATATATACAGGTAAATCAAAAAATATATAAAGATATATATATATATATCTGTATTTTAGGCCCTTTATTGTAACATGTTATCATTGTTTAACCAGATTTAGTTCTGAACTAAATGGATTCATTTTAAATAACACTCCTCCTCCTCTTCTTCCTCCTCCTCCTCTTCCTCCTCCTCTTCTTCCTCCTCCTCCTCTTCTTCCTTCTACTCCTCCTCCTCCTCTTCTTCCTCCTCCTCTTCCTCCTCCTCTTCTTCCTCCTCCTCCTCTTCTTCCTCCTACTCCTCTTCTTCCTCCTCCTCCTCTTCTTCCTCCTACTCCTCTTCCTCCTCTTCCTCCTCCTCCTGCCCCTCCTCCTCCTCCTTCTCTTCTTCCTCCTGCTCCTCTTCCTCCTCCCCCTCTTCCTCCTCTTCTTCCTCCTCCTCCTTCTCCTCTTCCTCCTCCTCCTCTTCCTCCTCTTCTTCCTGCCCCTCCTCCTCCTCCTCTCCCTCCTCCTCCTCCTCCTCCTCCTCCTCCTGCTCCCTCCTCCTCCTCCTGCTCCCCCTCCCTCCCCCTCTTCCTCCTCCTCCTCCTCTTCCTCCTCTCCCTCCCCCTCCTCCTCCCCCTCCCCCTCTTCCCTCCTCCCCCTCCTCCTCCTCCTCCTCCCCCTCCCCCTCCTCATCCTCCTCCTCTCCCCCCTCCTCCTCCTCTCCCTCCTCCTCCCCCTCTACCTCCTCCTCCTCCCCCTCCTCCTCTTCCCCCCCTCCTCCTCCTCCCCCTCTTCCCCCTCCTCCTCCTCCTCCCCCTCCTCCTCCTCTTCCTCCTCCTCCTCCTCCCCCTCCCCCTCCTCATCCTCCTCCTCCTCCCCCTCCCCCTCTCCCTCCTCCTCCTCCTCCTCCCCCTCTCCCTCCTCCTCCTCCTCCTCCTCTCCCTCCTCCCCCTCCCCCTCTCCCTCCTCCTCCTCCTCCTCCTCCCCCTCCTCCTCCTCCTCTTCCCCCTCCTCCTCCTCCTCCCCCTCCTCCTCCTCTCCCTCCTCCTCTTCCCCCTCCTCCTCCCCCTCCCCCTCCTCCTCCTCCTCCTCCTCCCCCTCCTCTCCCTCCTCCTCTTCCCCCTCCCCCTCCCCCTCCTCCTCCTCCTCCTCTTCCCCCTCCTCCTCCTCCTCCCCCTCCTCCTCCTCTCCCTCCTCCTCTTCCCCCTCCTCCTCCCCCTCCCCCTCTTCCTCCTCCTCCTCTCCCTCCTCCCCCTCCCCCTCCCCCTCCTCCTCTCCCTCCTCCTCCCCCTCTCCCTCCTCCCCCTCCCCCTCTCCCTCCTCCTCCCCCTCCCTCCCCCTCTTCCTCCTCCTCCTCCTCTTCCTCCTCTCCCTCCCCCTCCTCCTCTTCCCTCCTCCCCCTCCTCCTCCTCCCCCTCCCCCTCCCCCTCCTCATCCTCCTCCTCTCCCCCCTCCTCCTCCTCTCCCTCCTCCTCCCCCTCTCCCTCCTCCTCCTCCTCCTCCTCCTCCTCCCCCTCTCCCTCCTCCTCCTCCTCCCCCTCCTCCTCCTCCTCCTCCCCCTCCCCCTCTCCCTCCTCCTCCTCCTCTCCCTCCTCCCCTCCCCCCTCTCCCTCTCCCTCTCTCTCCTCTCCCTCCCCTCCTCCTCCTCCTCCTCCTCCTCCTCCTCCCCCTCCCCCTCCTCCTCCTCCTCTCCCTCCTCCTCCCCCTCCCCCTCTCCCTCCTCCTCCTCCTCCTCCTCCCCCTCTCCCTCCTCTTCCTCCTCCCCCTCCTCCTCCTCCTCCTCCTCCTCCTCCCCCTCCCCCTCTCCCTCCTCCTCTCCCTCCTCCTCCTCTCTCTTTCCTCTCACCCTCATCCTCTTCCTCCCCTCCTCCTCCTCCTCTCCCTCCTCCCCCTCCCCCTCTCCCTCCTCCTCCTCCTCCCCCTCCTCCTCCCCCTCCCCCTCTCCCTCCTCCTCCTCCTCCTCCCCCTCCCCCCTCTCCCTCCTCCCCCTCTCCCTCCTCCCCCTCCCCCTCTCCCTCCTCCTCCTCCTCCCCCTCCTCCTCCTCCTCCTCCTCCCCCTCCCCCTCCTCCTCAGTCCCAGTACACCAACCTGGGTCTCCTGAACAGCATGGACCAGAGCATCCAGAACGGGTCCACGTCCACGAGTCCGTACACCAGCGATCACGCTCAGAGCGCCGCGGCGTCCGCGTCTCCGTACGCTCAGCCGAGCTCCACCTTCGACGCGCTGTCGCCTTCGCCGGCCATCCCGTCCAACACCGACTACGCCGGGTCGCACGCCTTCGACGTGTCCTTCCAGCAGTCCAGCACGGCCAAGTCCGCCACGTGGACGGTAAGCGAGGGGCGGGGCCTGCGCACACTGCGTGCTTTGTGATTGGTCAGAAGGTCTGCGTTGAACTGATATATAAAACAGGTCAGTGAACGCCCCTCAAGTGACTCTTAAAGAGTCTCAAGGAGACCCCTAAGGGTCCTCACTAGGACACTAGTCCTCCTTTAGTTCATGCTGCATCCTTTACTAGAAAACATGGCCGTCTGACCTCCTTTAAAGGAACCAGGAGAAACAGGAAGCATCTTCACCTCCTTTAAAGGAAAGTGAAGCAAAGTAATGGAGCGTCCCAACTGTGGGATGGTGACATTTACTCACTTCCCACAGCGCCTCATCCAGGTGTGTGAGGAGTAACCGTGACAACGCCCACATGACGCAAGACTGGTTGGATGGGTCTGACTCCTCGTGGATTATTGCCACACAGTTCTTTATTCTCCTCGTGTTATGACTCCATGGTAAAGTTTGGAAGAAGATCAACTTTAATACTTAAAGATGAAAAAACAACAATGAGAGCCAAAAAGAAAAATAGCAAACATCAAAACAAATCTGTGCAAAATTAACATTTATGATATTATGAACTACGTGGAATAACTATTAGAAACAATATACAACATCTGTGTGTTTATTATCTGGATATCATGAAGACTTCTGGTCTTCTGTGTTGGAGGAACTGGTTTCTAAGATCCTCTAGACAAACTTCATGAAGGACCCCTCAAAGATCCATGATGGGAGCTGCTGGACAAATACCGGTCTGGTGGACTTGTGGTCTGGTGGACTGGTGGTCTGGTGGACTTGTGGTCTGGTGGACTGGTGGTCTGGTGGTCTGGTGGACTTGTGGTCTGGTGGACTTGTGGTCTGGTGGACTTGTGGTCTGGTGGACTTGTGG